>NC_048571.1:16880840-17150840 GCF_013265735.2 Oncorhynchus mykiss
TCTCCCTCTCTCTCGCTCCCTCTCTCGCTCTCTCTCCCTCTCTCTCGCTCTCTCTCTCGCTCTCTCTTTCTCGCTCTCCCTCTTTCTCTCTCTCCCTCTCTCTCTCTCTCGCTCCCTCTCTGTCTCCCTCTCCCTCTCTCGCTCCCTCTCTCTCACTCCCTCTCTCTCCCTCTCTCTCTCGCTCCCTCTCCCTCGCTCTCTCTCTCGCTCCCTTTCTCTCTCGCTCCCACTCCGTCTAGCTCCCTCTCTCTCTCACCCTCTCTCTCCCTCTCTCTCACTCACTCTCACTCTCTCGCTCCCTCTCCCTCGCTCTCTCTCTCGCTCCCTCGCTCTCTCTCTCGCTCCCTCTCTCTCTCGCTCCCTCTCTCTCTCGCTCCCACTCCGTCTCGCTCCCTCTCTCTCTCACCCTCTCTCTCACCCTCTCCCTCTCCCTCGCTCCCTCTCCCTCGCTCCCTCTCTCTCGCTCTCTCTCACTCCCTCTCTCTCGCTCCCTCTCTCTCTATCTCTCTCTATCTCTCTCGCTCCCTCTCTCTCTCTCGCTCCCTCTCTCTCTCTTCCTCTCTCTCTCTCGCTCCCTCTCTCTCTCTCCCTCTCTCTCGCTCCCTCTCTGTCGCCCTCTTCCTCTCTCTCTCTCTCTCGCGCCCTCGCTCTCTCTCTCTCGCTCCCTCTCTCTCTCACTCCCTCTCTCTCTCTCCCTCTCTCTCACTCTCTCTCGCTCCCTCTGTCGCCCTCTTCCTCTCTCTCTCTCGCTCCCTCTCTCTCTCGCTCCCTCTCTCTCTCTCGCTCCCTCTCTCTCTCTATCTCTCTCGCTCCCTCTCTCTCTCTCGCTCCCTCTCTCTCTCTCCCTCTCTCTCGCTCTCTCTCGCTCCCTCTCTCTCTCTCGCTCCCTCTCTCTCTCGCTCCCTTTCTCACTCTCTCTCACTCCTTCTCGCTCTCGCTCCCTCTCTCTCGCTCCCTCTCTCGCTCTCTCTCCCTCTCTCTCGCTCCCCCCCTCTCTCTCTCTCTCTCTCGCTCCCTCTCCCTCTCTCCCCCTCTCGCTCCCTCTCCCTCTCTCCCCCTCTCGCGCCCTCTCCCTCTCTCCCCCTCTCGATCCCTCTACCTCCCTCTCTCTCACTCCTTTTCTCTCGCTCCCTCGCTCTCTCTCGCTCCCTCTCTCTCTCTGTCTCCCTCCCTCTACCTCCCTCTCTCTCTCCCTCTCACTCTCTCTCGCTCCCTCTCTCTCTCTCGCTCCCTCTCTCTCTCTCGCTCCCTCTCCCCCTCTCGCTCCCTTTCCCTCTCTCGACTCTCTCTCCCTCTCCCTCTCGCTCTCTCTCGCTCCCTATCCCTCTCTCTCGCTCACACTCTCTCTCGCTCCATCTCTCTTGCTCCCTCTCTCTCTCGCGCTCCCTCTCCCTCCCTCGCTCTCGCTCCCTTTCTCTCTCTCGCTCCCTCTCGCTCCCTCTCTCTCTCTCTCGCTCTCTCACTCCCTCTTTCTCTCTCTCCCTCTCTCTCACTCTCTCTCGCTCCCTCTGTCGTCCTCTTCCTCTCTCTCTCTCGCTCCCTCTCTCTCTCGCTCCCCCTCTCTCTCTCGCTCCCTCTCTCTCTCTCCCTCTCTCTCGCTCGCTCCCTCTCTGTCGCCCTCTTCCTCTCTCTCTCTCTCTCGCTCCCTCGCTCTCTCTCTCTCTCTCGCTCCCTCTCTCTCTCTCGCTCCCTCTCTCTCTCGCTCCCTCTCTCTCTCTCTCTCTCTCGCTCCCTCTCTCTCGCTCCCTCTCTCTCTCGCTCCCTCTCTCTCCCTCCCTCTCTCTCTCTCTCTCTCTCGCTCCCTCCCTCCCTCTCTCTCTCGCTCCCTCTCTAAACGCTCCCTCTCCCGATTCTCTCTCCCTCGCTCCCTCTCTCTCGCTCCTTCTCTCTCTCGCTCCCTCCCTCTCTCTCGCTCCCTATCTCTCGCTCCCTCCCTCTCCCTCTCTCTCGCTCCCTCTCTCGCTCTCTCTCCCTCTCTCTCGCTCTCTCTCTCGCTCTCTCTTTCTCGCTCTCCCTCTTTCTCTCTCTCCCTCTCTCTCTCTCTCGCTCCCTCTCTGTCTCCCTCTCCCTCTCTCGCTCCCTCTCTCTCACTCCCTCTCTCTCCCTCTCTCTCTCGCTCCCTCTCCCTCGCTCTCTCTCTCGCTCCCTTTCTCTCTCGCTCCCACTCCGTCTAGCTCCCTCTCTCTCTCACCCTCTCTCTCCCTCTCTCTCTCCCTCTCTCTCACTCACTCTCACTCTCTCGCTCCCTCTCCCTCGCTCTCTCTCTCGCTCCCTCGCTCTCTCTCTCGCTCCCTCTCTCTCTCGCTCCCTCTCTCTCTCGCTCCCACTCCGTCTCGCTCCCTCTCTCTCTCACCCTCTCTCTCACCCTCTCCCTCTCCCTCGCTCCCTCTCCCTCGCTCCCTCTCTCTCGCTCTCTCTCACTCCCTCTCTCTCGCTCCCTCTCTCTCGCTCCCTCTCTCTCGCTCTCTCTCGCTCCCTCTCTCTCGCTCCCTCTCTCTCTCTCGCTCCCTCCCTCTCTCTCGCTCCTTCTCCCTCTCTCTCGCTCCCTCTCTCTCACTCTCTCGCTCCCTCTTCCTCTCTCTTGCTCACTCTCTCTCCCTCTCTCACTCCCTCGTCCTCTCTTTCCCTCTCTCTCGCTCCCTCTCCCCTCCCTCTCTGTCTCTCGCTCCTTCTCCCTCTCTCTCCCTCTCTCTCTCCAGTAACATTCCATTAAAGGTGATAATACAATCATCAAGGTGATGCACTCAGCAGATGGGTGTTTGGCAGGAGTGGTGTGTATATGTGTGTGTGTGTGTGTGTGTGTGTGTGTGCGTGCGTGCGTGCGTGCGTGCATTTGTGCTGTCATGGAGCTGACACCTGCCCAATACACTGAGTATACCAAACACTAGGAACACCTTCGTTATATTGAGATGTCCTCAGAACAGCCTCAATTCATCAGGACACGGTCTCTACAAGTTGTTGAAAGCGTTACACAGAGATGCTGGTCCATGTTGACTCCAATGCTTCCCACAGTTGTGTCAAGTTGGCTGGATGTCCTTTGGGTGGTGGACCATTCTTGATACACAAGGGAAACTGTTGAGTGTGAAAAACCCAGCAGCGTTACAGTTCTTGACACAAACCAGTGTGCCTGGGACCTACTACCGTACTCGGTTCAAAGGCGCTTAAATATGTTGTCTTGCCCATTCACCCTCTGAATGGCACATATACACAATCCGTGTCTCAGCTGTCTTAAGGCTTAATTAAAAATCCTTCTTTAACCTGTCTCCTCCCCTTCATCTACACTGATTGAAGTGGATTTAACAAGTGACATCAATAAAGGATCATAGCTTTCACCTGGATTCACCTGGTCAGTCAATGTCAAGGAAAGAGCAGGTGTTCTTACTGTTTTGTACAGTCAGCGTATAAGTCAGATCTGGCCAGTAGGGTTAGTTCCACTGGTACCAAACACCTGGCAGTGAACACACACACACACACACACACATCGGGGAGTCTATTGAGCTATTGTACTAGATTAGTTATGATCAGTATAATGACTTCTATTTGCGTATTCAGTGCAGTTCAGGTTATTTAAAGCTGGAGCTCCTTTCTGTCCCTTGTGACTCAGAACACATTAATGATTCATCTGAAACAGTTCTGAACCAGCTAATACACACCATGGCAACTTAGACCCCATCACACACAGAGAGGCAGCAGCCTGGCGGATTAACCTGGGTGTGTATTGTGTGTGTGTGTGTGTGTGTGTGTGTGTGTGTATTCAAGCCTAATTTCGAGCAGTTGGCTAATTATCACATACTCTCTGATCTTGGATTAAACTACAGTCAAACCCCAGAAACACCATGGCAACCAGAGCGCCATGGAAACAGCAGAATAATAAATAAGCAGCACAGGAAAGGAGGTGTAAAATAGCCTACTATATGGGATAACAACAACATATCTAACCCTTTACATTTTAGCATCTTCAGGTTGCTGGGAGATGGTGTTCTTGGTGAAAAAACAGCTAAGGACGCTGGGAGTTGGTGTTTTTAGTGAGTGTGAAAGATAGCTGTAAAGATGGAGAACTACTCCCATGCCTATAGACAGAGAGAGGATAGAGGATAGAGGAGAGAGAGAGAGAGAGAGAGAGAGAGAGAGAGAGAGAGAGAGCGAGAGAGAGAGAGAGAGAGAGAGAGAGAGAGAGAGAGAGAGAGAGAGACCATCCCGGGGAAAACAGCTAAGAACGCTGGGAGATGAAAGAATGTGATGTGAAAGAATGCTGTAAAGGGAATCGAGATCCAAGATAGAGAACTACTCCCACACCTAGAGAGAGAGAGAGAGAGAGAGAGAGAGAGAGAGAGAGAGAGAGAGAGAGAGAGAGATAGAGAGAGAGACCGACCGGGGACATGTACCAGGGATGAAGAGATCGGAGATTGTGGGGGAGGAAAAAGAGAGACAAGCGAGAGGGCAGAAAACAAGAGTGAGACGGAGCGACGGAGAGAGGCAGAGCTGATGCAGCTCTAAGCAGAACGAATGTGCTTGGTTCTGCTGAAAATGGGTCATACATCTCAAGCGACTGCTCTCTCTCGCTCCTCTCCAATGAACCAGCATACACTCTATGCATGACTATAACATACCCTTCCCGCTTTACACTACACACTAAACACTACACACTACACACTAAACACTAAACTACACAGTTTAATATCCAGGCAGGGTGCCCAGGCCCCTTACGCAACATTTAAATCCTCTGGCATGAAAATGACCAATTGCACCAATAGAAGCCCAACTTATCCTTATAGACAGGGGCCAGCAGAGAGAGGCACCGCCTATACATCTGTAGGGGAAGCACTGCCACACATTACACATAAGTCAACAGAGAGAGAAAGAGAGAGAAAGAGAGACACACACACAAGGACACAGACTTTCACACCACTGATCTAAATATGAGGGGGGTTGTGCAGGCCACAGAAGGATAATGTCACCTGACATTTAATGCTCGGGTTGCCAGTGTGGCGTCAGGGTTTCTGCCTGGGTTGCCAGGTTTAGAGACTAAAGCTGAAATCCCGCCCTCAGTTGAGATTTTGGACCCCATCGCCATCTCTCTCTCTGTCCAGACAGAAAGGGGAAAGGGATAGAGGGAGAGATACTCTGCAGAGGGATGACAGACAGACAGACAGACAGACAGACAGACAGACAGACAGACAGACAGACAGACAGACAGACAGACAGACAGACAGACAGACAGAGAGAGAGAGAGAGAGAGAGAGAGAGAGAGAGAGAGAGAGAGAGAGAGAGAGAGAGAGAGAGGAAGGAAGGAAGGAAGGAAGGAAGGAACGAAGGAAGGAAGGAAGGAAGGAAGGAAGGAAGGAAGGAAGGAAGGAAGGAAGGAAGGAAGGAAGGAAGGAAGGAAGGAAGGAAGAGGGGGATGATAGAGAGAGAGAGAGAGAGAGAGGGGGGGGGACTGTATGAGGGAGAGATGGAGGGATCATGAAGGTATGAAAATAAATGAAATGATGATGAAAAGGACCCCCAGAGGTTTGGTCTCCACCCAGCTAAATAAGTAGTCCTGTGTGTGTGTGTGTCCTCTGTTTAATTTAAAGAGAGGAGGTCTGGAAGTCATAACTCATTCAGAACAGACCATTTGATAAGAGTGAATATATTAGTTCATATACACTACTGTACTTTAAACACACACACGCCGCAGGCATGGACGCATGCACATATACACACACACACACACACATTATGTGCCACTCTCATGCTTACATTGAATCAATATGGCACAGTATAGCATTTACCCCAGCCACTGGGTCTGAGAGAGAGGGGGGAGAGAGAGAGAGCTGCATCCCTGTTTCACCCCACACCTGTGGAAAGAAATGGGTGTTTAAAAAAAGAAGAAGCCCTTTTTCTCCCCAATTTCATGGTATCCAATTGTTTTAGTAGCTACTGTCTTGTCTCTCGCTACAACTCCCGTACGGGCTCGGGAGAGACGAAGGTGGAAAGTCATGCGTCCTCCGATACACAACCCAACCAAGCCGCACTGCATCTTAACACAGCGCGCATCCAACCCGGAAGCCAGCCGCACCAGTGTGTCGGAGGAAACACTGTGCACCTGGCGACCCTGGCTACAGGAGTCGCTGGTGCGCGCTGAGACAAGGATATCCCTCCTGGCCAAACCCTCCCTAACCCGGACGACGCTAGGCCAATTGTGCGTCGCCCCACGGACCTCCCGGTCACGGCCGGTTACGACAGAGCCTGGGCACGAACCCAGAGTCTCTGGTAGTACAGCGCCCTTAACCACTGTGCCACCTCGAGAGGCCCAGAAATGGGTGTTTTTTAAACAATTTTAACCAAAGTGTGCGGTTAAAATTGGCAAAAACACACATTTCTTTCCACAGGGATGTGGGGTGAGACAGGGATGCAGCTTAAGCCCAACCCTCTTCAAATATATATATATATATATATATATATATATATATATATCAACGAATTGGCGAGGCCACTAGAAGTCTTCAGCACCCGCCCTCACCCTACTAGAATCTGTAGTCAAATGTCTACTGTTTGCTGATGATCTGGTGCTTCTGTCACCAACCAAGGAGGGCCTACAGCAGCACCTAGATATTCTGCACAGATTCTGACAGACCTGGGCCCTGACAGTATTCCTCAGTGTTCCAAAAAACGTCCAGTCGCCAGGACCACAAATACAAATTTCATCTTGACACTGTTGCCCTAGAGCACACAAAAACTTTTCATACCCCGGCATAAACATCAGCGCCACAGGTAACTTCCACAAAGCTGTAAATGAGCTGAGAGACAAGGCAAGAAGGGCATTTTATGCCATCAAAAATAAACATAAATTCGACATACCAATTAGGATCTGGCTAAAAATACTTAAACCAGTTATAGAATCCAATGCCCTTTATGGTTGTGAGGTCTGGGGTCCGCTCACCAACCAAGAATTCACAAAATGGGACAAACATTTTGAGTTGCACTTATCCTCCTGCCTAATGTACGATATTAGAGACACATTTCCCTCAGATTACACAGATCCACAAATAATTTGAAAACAAACCCGATCTTGATAAACTCCCATATCTACTGGGTGAAATACCACAGTGTGCAATTACAGCAGCAAGATTTGTGCCCTGTTGCCACAAGAAAAGGGCAACCAGTGAAGAACAAACACCATGGCGGACTGTGGTGGACCCCTATCGGCCAGGCCTCCCCTTCCACTGTTGCCGGGGGATATGGAGGTGTGATGTCACAGTGTAGAGAATGTACTACATCTGTAACAACGCCTATAGAGACACACACAACCGGTCAAAAGTGTTAGCACCTCAATGTTTCCAGTTTTTATTGAAATTCACAGTTTATTGTCTTAATGTACTCTGAAATTAAAGCATAGAACAGCTAAACAATTGGAGACAAAAAAAGAAATCATGGAATTGTTTTGTTTAACAAAATTGTATCAACATCTTTGACTCTATATCTACATTTTTTTGATAAAAGTAGCCACCTTTTGCTGACATAACAGCCGAACACACATTCTTTCTACAATGGAAATCAAATATTGTTAGGAAAACTCTTCCCAACACTGTTGCAGAAGTTCCCACAAATGTGTTGCACCTGTAGGTTGCTTTGCGTTCACCCTTCTGCCCATTTCATCACAAACCAAGTATGGAGACTGTGCTGGCCATTCCATGATTTGAAGCCTGCCGTGTTGTTATTTTCTTCTAAGGTAGTTCTGACATAGCCTGGAGGTGTGTTCTGGGTCATTATATTGCTGTAGGATGAACCCCATAGCCTGGAGGTGTGTTCTGGGTCATTATCTTGCTGTAGGATGAACCCCATAGCCTGGAGGTATGTTCTGGGTCATTATCTTGCTGTAGGATGAACCCCATAGCCTGGAGGTGTGTCCTGGGTCATTATCTTGCTGTGGGATGAACCCCATAGCCTGGAGGTGTGTTCTGGGTCATTATCTTGCTGTGGGATGAACCCCATAGCCTGGAGGTGTGTTCTGGGTCATTATCTTGCTGTAGGATGAACCCCATAGCCTGGAGGTGTGTTCTGGGTCATTATATTGCTGTAGGATGAACCCCATAGCCTGGAGGTGTGTTCTGGGTCATTATATTGCTGTAGGATGAACCCCATAGCCTGGAGGTGTGTTCTGGGTCATTATCTTGCTGTAGGATGAACCCCATAGCCTGGAGGTGTGTTCTGGGTCATTATCTTGCTGTAGGATGAACCCCATAGCCTGGAGGTATGTTCTGGGTCATTATCTTGCTGTAGGATGAACCCCATAGCCTGGAGGTGTGTTCTGGGTCATTATCTTGCTGTAGGATGAACCCCATAGCCTGGAGGTGTGTTCTGGGTCATTATCTTGCTGTAGGATGAACCCCATAGCCTGGAGGTGTGTTCTGGGTCATTATCTTGCTGTAGGATGAACCCCATAGCCTGGAGGTGTGTTCTGGGTCATTATCTTGCTGTGGGATGAACCCCATAGCCTGGAGGTGTGTTCTGGGTCATTATCTTGCTGTGGGATGAACCCCATAGCCTGGAGGTGTGTTCTGGGTCATTATCTTGCTGTGGGATGAACCCCATAGCATGGAGGTGTGTTCTGGGTCATTATCTTGCTGTAGGATGAACCCCATAGCCTGGAGGTGTGTCCTGGGTCATTATATTGCTGTAGGATGAACCCCATAGCCTGGAGGTAGGTTCTGGGTCATAATCTTGCTGTAGGATGAACACCTGACCAACTAGGTGCACAACAGAGGGTATTGCAAGGCACTGCAAAATGCTGTGGTAGCCATTATGGGTCAGGGAGCCACTCACTCTGTGCAAGTCGTCGACTCTGGTTCCAGCAAAAAAGCCGCTGACCATCACGCTTCCTCCTCCATGTTTGACAGTTGCTGTCACACACTGAGGAACCATCCTTTCACCTACTCGACGGCGGACAAAAACCCTGTGTGATGAACCGAAGATTTCATCGGTCCATAAGACCGTCTTCCAGTCTTCAGTAGTCCACTGGCGGTGCTTCGTGGCCCAGGCAAGTCTCTTTTTCTTATTTTGCCATCTTAGCAATGGCCTTCATACTGTTACTCGACCTGTCAAACCTGCAGCTCGAAGTCTCCTCTTCACAGCTGAAACTGAGACTTGCTGACTTCGACCAGTGTTAAGCTGTGCTTGAAGCTGTTGTTCTATGAGCCACCTATCACGCAAGCTGTTGACTCTCAGAAACTTGTCTTCTGATTCTGTTGTGGCTTTGGCTCTGCCAGTCCTCTTCCTGTCAGAGTTCCCTCCAGTTTCCAAGTGCCTTTTGATGGTGTAGGAAACTGTACTCACTGACGCCTTGGGTTTCTTTGCAATTTCTCTAAAGGAAAGACCTACACTTTCAAGGGTTATAATGGTCTGTCTGTCTTCCTTTGTTAATTGCCTTTTTCTCACCATTATGATAGCAATATACTACTTCCTGCAGTACAATAGTGTCCAAATTATGCTTAAGAGGGTGTAGTAACAGTCTGTTCCAACACTGCTTTTATACAGACAGAGGGTTTGAGAATAATCAACAAACTTGGGACACCTGTAGGGATTGTTAGCGTCAACTTTCAAGGCTTAATTTAGGTCCATTGCTGCAGAACAGCTGTAAGTTGTTAACCCTTTACTTGTTCCCCGAGAAAAGGCTTTTTTTATAACTCTGAAATGTACCTTATTTTTCAGTTTTTGGTAATCCAAACTTCTTTAAAAAAAACATTTTTTTAACCTCTGGCAGTTTACCTCTTACCTTTATACCATTTCAGGTTATTCACTGGACTTTCAATAAAATGTCAATAAAAACTGGGAAAATGGGGGTGTTCTAAAACTTTTGACTGGTAGTGTACACGCACACAGAATGAATGACGTCACAGTGAGAAGGGGCGGTTGTTAAACTTATATCAGATCGAGATAAACAAGGATGGAGGTAAGTAGCCTACAGTTAGAGGATAACACATTCATGCACAGATGATACAAGTTGTGTGTGTGTGTGTGTGTGTGTGTGTGTGTGTGTGTGTGTGTGTGTGTGTGTGTGTGTGTGTGTGTGTGTGTGTGTGTGTGTGTGTGTGATGTGTGCCGCCTTTGACCATCATGGAATGAATTAGAAACAGGGAGGAGATGGAGGTGAGGAGAAAAGAGGAGGGAAGAAAGGAGAATGAAGAGGAGGAGGAAGAGGAAGGACTGAGAAGGTGGGGAGGTTGGGCACCATCCCCAGTGGGGTGAATTGGGGAAGAATGCGGTCCTGTTTTATGTGTTAGAAACAAAGAACACACCAACCATGTCTAAACCTATTAGGCTTAGGTTGTCACAACAACCTGTCAATATATTAGCATATAATAGATTATACTGCAGGAAACACATGTAGTTTTAGAAAAATGTTTTCTACTGGGCCAAACTCAGTGGGCTAGCAAACTGGTGGCCGGACTAGAGATCTGTTAGCACCGCTAGCAAAGAGAGAGTGAAAAGTCGTAAATTAGCTGATTGATCTGGGAGAATCGGTAACAAAGCAATTTAAACACCAGGACGAGAGGACCTCTCTCTCTCTCTCCTTTATCTCTCTCTCTCTCTCTCTCTCTCTCTCCTTTATCTCTCTCTCTCTCTGCAGTGACGGAATCCAGTGCTATGTAACGTTTTTTAAATTGTATTATTGTTGATGTTGTGTTGTGTTTCTTCTCACTTTTGTTCATTTCACTTGCTTTGGCATTGTAAACTTGTCTTTCCAAAACCAATAAAACCCAGTTGAATTGACTTGAGAGAGAGATTAGGACATGGCGTTAATAATCCATAATAACAACCATAGCCATCGCTGTCTCACCGACAGTCAATTCGTATCCTTCCATTTCGCCTTCATCTTCCTCCTCTCTCCACCCCCCCCCCCCCCCTCAAATCCCGCAATAGCCACACCTCCCATCCTCCCTATCCGAGACACAGCCCCACACAGTCACCCCAGAGAGGGTAGAAAGAATCCTCCCACTGATCATACTAGTATAGCCACTAATAACCCAGTAGGTTAGTAGCTTGACAATACCACGCTTTTCTCCCTTATTAACAGATTGGTCTTAATCCGAAACGCAGCTTTATGGAAAGACTAGCCTATTTTCTGGTCAGCCTGCATTTAGCCAATTAGGCTACTCCTCTCCTCCTCTGAGAGAATGGACAGATGAGGATGGCAGTGCAGGCTACATGATGAGTGGTGTGGTGCCATTTTAGCACATCCTGTCAGTCGACTTTAGTCTAATATGATAGGTAGGCTAGCATTCACTTGTGTTGATGACATTGGCCTTCATTTTGAGAGAGAGAGAGCGAGAACGAGAAAGCAAATGTTTCGATATTGTGACACATAACCTACACCTACTGTATTTTTGGAGAGTTGTATTATGCTTGTGTCTGTCGAGGGTCGGCCATAAATGGATTCTCGTTGAACAACCATCATAGTCTACACCAAATAAAAATGTCCAAACGATATTCACAACACGGGTTTATGACAGGCTAACACGTAATTTATATTTCTATCATTAGGCCAACCAGTACCGGGGAAATATAATATTAAACCGGGGAAAAGCCCATCTCCCATCGCAGCTTACCTCCGCGAAAAACGCTTCCATTCTTCTCAATGTTGCTGCCCGGCGCGCGTGAAGTCAGTCGGTGGGCAGACGCTTGTCCCAGTGTTAACAGAGAACTAAATCACAGCGGGCACCGGGGAAGCTCGGGGTGGGTGGAGGTGGAATAGGCTCCTTGGTCCTGGTCGGTGGTGATTTCCATTCATTTGTAAACGTCCCGATTTAAATCCGAACGGCTACAATCCCTGATGTGTGTTCCCACCCAACGCCAACAGAGAGCAGAGAGAAATCAGAGAGAGAGAGAGAGAGAGAAAGAGAGGACACACACCTCTTCTCCGTGTGTGCCGCTATAAAAATGTAAGATACATCCCAAACAGGGAAGCCAACGGTTCCCTCTTCAGTCCTGACGGTGAACTGACGGACTCCACGGAGCGGCAACTGAGTGTGTGATTGTGTGAAAACGAATAATGGTAAGGATAATGATTATGAGAGACAGAGTGAGGTAGCAACGTTATCATCGCGTGCACATCTTTATCCAAACTGTTTGTCGCCACCACAACAGAGGCCCTGATACCCGAGTCTCAGGAATGCTATGTTTGTTTCTGAAGAGGAGGAAAATAACAGGATGTGAACAGAGCTGGGAGCCACACGCGCACACACACCCAGTTAATCATTGGGCTAGTAACCGAAAGGTTGCTGGATCGAATCCCCGAGCAGACAAGGTACAAATCTGTCGTTCTGCCCCTGAACAAGGCAGTTAACCCACTGTTCCCCGGTCGCCGAAGACGTGGATATCGATTATGGCAGCCCCGCCGCACCTCTCTGATTCAGAGGGGTTGGGTTAAATGCGGAAGACACATTTCAGTTGAATGCATTCAGTTGTACAACTGACTAGGTATCCCCCTTTCAATTTAATGATGTGAACTTTGCAGCTCTGGCGCTCTGGGCTGTGACAGTAGCTGGGGTGAGTCACATTCCCTCTGGGCTGAAAGAAAATAGAACTCACACACATGCACGCACGCACGCACATA
This sequence comes from Oncorhynchus mykiss, assembly GCF_013265735.2. NCBI lineage: Eukaryota > Metazoa > Chordata > Actinopteri > Salmoniformes > Salmonidae > Oncorhynchus > Oncorhynchus mykiss. The sequence goes on from NC_048571.1 coordinate 16,893,439, forward strand.
CCCCCACCCACCCACACACACACACACACACTCTCTCTAACCCGCAAATACAGAAAATGCACTATAGGCTACAGTCAAAAACGGCAGAACAATTTTTTGACAGTGGGTGCAGGATTTTTTTCCTTCTGATTTAGATATGTTTCTGCATATAATTTCGGACATTTTGGCAAGCTATTTGTTAGTCAACTTGTCTATAATTAGATACATGTAGTTTATCTTCTGTCATTCATTATATGTTGCCCTAGAAGACTAAATAAACCCTTGCTCAACAGAAGAGTGTAATAGATCGATAGAATGAACGCGTGAATATAGTTGGTATATAGTTGACATCAGTAAAGTTTTCTTTCGCGGATCAAATACGTTTAGGGACTGTGATAACATACAATAACACAAAGGAAAACAACGGGAAGATTTTCTGTTCAAAATGTCCAAATGACATCAGTTTGACCGGTTATAAGGAAAAAGAAAGCTGTGAAAACGACCCAACATGTTTCTGATAAGATTTCAGTTCGGCTTCGATGCACATTTTATGTGGTTGAAATACTATCACCTTTTATTATGCTTTTATGTTGAAGACAGCCCTTTTACAGATGGTATCTAACTGAGCATTGCATTGTCTCAAGAGGCAGAAATAAATAAATCATAAATCATTCTCCACACCTGTTCCCAAGTCCAAATTTTGCCTACATTTGGTGTATAATATTACGGCAATAAATGCTTAATTCTGCAGGAGTTAATATTAAGGCTATGTTAGAGGTTATAGACCTACAGTCTGTGTCCAGATTTCAGTTTACATTTAACCCATCTAAACAGAAGGCTACAGTTTTCTTCACATGCCATAAGCCTATTTGAAGTCCCGTCTTGTGACTGTCGAATTTGTATAGCGCCTCACAATCATCACACATAACACAGCTGGCACTACTATTATCCTTTTTAACCACTTCACCAAATATTTTACAAAGATTACTTTTCTGTCCCTCCCTTCTGTTTATTTTCAACTCTCCTTTCGCTGCTTTTGTCTTTTTGAATTAAACTTCGACAATGTCCTTTTTGCCTCCGTGGATTGACGTTAACTTTTTTCTGCCCGTTCCTAAACCCAGTCTTCAGAGCCTCCCGGATATAATAGCGTGGACTGCAGGTTATTAGTCAACCTGCGCATCACTAACACACACACACATACACACCTCTGTCTTCCCTTCACTGGATCTATCACGTGAGCAGTATTCTCTTGTTCTCTCCAGACTTCCAGAAAGAGGGCACATGTGCCACCATATGAGCGCACACATGCGCACACACTGACCAAGAGTGATGGATCCTGGGACAGAAACCGCCCTCAGGGCCAAAAGTGATACTATGCCCTCTCTCTATCGGTCTCTCTCAGTCTCTCTGCATGTGTATGCCCTTTAGGCATGTCACATGTTGTCTGTGGGAAATCCCATCACTCACAATGTCAAAGCCAATCAGTTTTATGGGGAAATGCCTGTAAATATATTTTTATCAACCTCTCTCTTTCTCTCTCTACCACATTCTTGATCTTTTCTGTCTAGATACACATTTATAACCGTCTGAAATAAGAGAGAAAAAGAGAGAGGACACCTACAGGCTATTCATCTGAGAGAGTGAGCACAGAGACAGAGAGAGATAGAGGGGAAACTATCCAACTGTGGTTCTGGAAAGCTACCCGGAGTGCAGGGTTTCATTCCAGCCCTGCAGAAACACACCTGATTCAACTAATTATGGTCCTGACAGAGAGAAGACCTGGATTAGTGGAATATTTGAATCAGGTGTGTTTGTGATGCGCAAAAACAAAAGCTTACTTATTGTGAGGCTCTGGATGAGAGCATCTGCTAAATGACTCAACTGTCTGTGACTGGTGTGAATTAGCCAGTGGAGAGTAAAGCTGTTATCAGATCAGTTCTAAGAAACAGCATCTTCAGACTGGAACCTTATATGGTTACACATTTTCAAGAAGTGTAAACTTTCCGTTGACAGTAGAGAAGAAGCAAGAGGCTATGATGCAACCAGGGTTCATGAAGCACCAGTTGTATGTGGTTCTGTCCCCATCGGCATGTTCAATCTGAGTTTGAGTTTATATTATTTTTTACAGGGACAGTGCACATTAATAATCAACGTTTCGGTAAAAGTGCTGGTTTTAGCCAGCCGGCTCATTTTCAACCACAGTCCCTGGGCAGGTTATTAAAACAATAAGTGAGATGTTTTCGCCTATCAGAGACCTTCACCACTGCATTCTGCTCTGACATGTCAGGCCCTCCACGATTCTGAGGAAAAGATGAGGAGATATTGGGCTCAGCATCACGGGGTCGCCAGTATTGCAACATGGAGGAATAAGATAACTGACCAAAAGCAGATATAAGGAGACTGGTTCACCACAACACATCAAATCAAATGTTATTTGTCACATGTGCCGAATACAACAGGTATTTCACCGTACAGTGAAATGCTTACTTAACCCTTAACCAACAATGCAGTTTAAAGAATTTAAATAAATAAATGAATAAGGAACAACAATAAAATAACAGTAGCGAGGCTATATACATGGGCTTCCGGTACAGAGTCAATGTGCGGGGGCACCGGTTAGTCGAGGTAATTTAGGTAATATGTACTTGTAGGTAAAGTGACTATGCATGGATAATAAACAGAGAGTAGCAGCAGCATAACAATTGGGAATCAGGGTGGTGCAAATAGTCTGGGTAGCTAAATAGTCTGGGTAGCTAAATCGTCTGGGTAGCTAAATAGTCTGGGTAGCTAAATAGTCTGGGTAAGCTAAATAGTCTGGGTAGCCATTTGATTAACTGTTCAAGAGTCTTATGGCTTGGAGGTAGAAGCTGTTAAGAAGCCTTTTTGACATAGACTTGGCGCTCCGGAGCCACTTGCCATGCAGTAGCAGAGAGAACAGTCTATGACTAGGGTCGCTTGAGTCCTTGTCACGCCCTGGTCTTAGTATTTTGTGTGTTCTTTATTAATTTGGTCAGGCCAGGGTGTGACATGGGTTTTGTATGTGGTGTGTTTTGTCTTGGGGTTTTTGTTAGGTATTGGGTTTGTATTATAGTAAGGGTTTCTAGCATAGTCTATGGCTGTCTGGAGTGGTTCTCAATCAGGTGTTTATCGTTGTCTCTGATTGGGAACCATATTTAGGCAGCCATATTCTTTGAGTGTTTCGTGGGTGATTGTTCCTGTCTTTGGTTTTGTTGTCACCAGATAGGCTGTTTAGGTTTTCTCACGTTTATTGTTTTGTTAGTTTGTTCATGTGTAGTTTCTTCATTAAAGAACCATGAATAACAACCATGCTGCATTTTGGTCCGACTCTCCTTCACCCGAAGAAAACCGTTACAGTCCTTGGCAATTTTTGGGGCCTTCCTCTGACACTGCCTGGTATAGAGGTCCTGGATGGCAGGAAGCTTGGCCCCAGTGATGTACTGGGCCGTACGCACTACCCTCTGTAGTGCAATTGCGTTTGAAGGCAGAGCAGTTGCCATACCATCTTGTGATGCAACCATGCTCTTGATGGTTCAGCTGTAGAACTTTTTTAGGATCTGAGGAGCCATGACAAATCTTTTCAGTCTCCTGAGGGGGAATAGGTGTTGTCGTGCCCGCTTCACGACTGTCTTGGTGTGTTTGGACCATGATAGTTTATTGGTGATGTGGACAACAAGGAACTTGAAGCTCTCAACCTGCTCCACTACGTCCCCGTCGATGAGAATGGGGTGTGCTCAGTCCTCCTTTTCCTGTAGTCCACAATCATCTTCTTTGTCTTGATCACATTGAGGGAAAGGTTGTTGTCCTGGCACCATACGGTTGTCTCATCGTTGTCAATGATCAGGCCTACCACTATTGTGTTGTCTGCAAACTTAATGATGGTGTTGGAGTCATGCTTGACCATGCAGTCATGAGTGAACAGGAAGTACAGGAGGGGACTGAGCATGCACCACAGAGGTCCCCCTGTGTTGAGGATCAGCGTGGCGGATGTGTTGTTACCTACCCTTACCACCTGGGGGCGGCCCGTCAGGAAGTCCAGGATCCAGTTAGAGGGAGGTGTTTAGTCCCAGGGTCCTTAGCTTAGTGATGAGCTTTGAGGGCACTCTGGTGTTGAACACTAAGCTGTAGTCAATAAATACCATTCTCAGGTAGGTGTTCCTTTTGTCCAGGTAGGGAAAAGGGCAGTGTGGAGTGCATCATCTATGGATCTGTTGGGGCAGTATGTAAATTGGAGTGGGTCTAGGGTTTCTGGGATAATGGTGTTGATGTGAGCTATGACCAGCCTTTCAAAGCACTTCATGGCTACAGACTACAGATGTGTTCTTGGGCACAGGGACTATGGTGGTCTGCTTGAAGCATGTTGGTATTACAGACTCTGTCAGGGACAGGTTGAAAATGTCAGTGAAGACACTTGTCAGTTGGTCAGCACATGCTCAGAGTACACGTCCTGGTAATCCGTCTGAATGTTGACCTGTTTAAAGGTCTTACTCACATGTGTTACGGAGAGAGTGATCACACAGTCGTCCGGAACAGCTGATGCTCTCATGCATGCTTCAGTGTTGCTTGCCTCGAAGCTAGCATAGAAGTTATTTAACTCATCCGGTAGGTTTGTGTCACTGGGCAGCTCGCGGTGCTTCCCATCAGTAGAGACAGAATGTGTACAATGGCTTCAGTCACAAAGCTGAGTGTCATACTGGCTGGTCTGATCCGAACCTCCCATGCTGTCCAAGAAACCTATGAGATTATAGAAGGTGATGAATATCTCTTTTACAATGATGAGTAAAATGACAACTGTTTGATATCCAACTCTAAAGCTGAAGAGAGCCTGTTGCTGTTGAACACTTCTAACCCTACACCTGAGAAATCCACACTGGATTCAGAATTATGGAAGCGACTGAAGCTCATCTCAGAACATTTGAACTGTCCTGCTCCAGAACCTGTCTCAGTCATACTCTGGACTATACAAGGTGGAGTGCTGGACAGCTGGCAAGGTGTCACTCCAGAAAAGCATCAACCTCACCATCTGCAGTACTGTACATGGTCGAACAGTGTCTTACATAATGTATGCTCATTTCAGAGGGAGCTAATTAGACCTGCTGTACTTCCCAATGGGACAGAGGAATGGTCCCAGGAAAGCCCAGTTGGAAGACTCACCAAAGTATCACCATCTCAAACCCACTCAAGGCCTGGAAAAATCCTTACTGACCAAGAGAAGCAGACAGACTATTTTGTGAATGGAGCATTGTCAGGAAATGACACCCAAACACTCAGGGTAAACACCCCACTAAAAATCTTCAGAATATATAATCTGCTGGTGTGCCCCAAATCTGAGCCCCTCATTGAGTTCTTCTCAGAGTTAGGGGAGGTTGTAACTCTGATGTCAAGGAGTATAGTGTGGTATAGAAAGACTGCTAAAGTGGACAACGTTATTCTGATAGGGAGGAGTGACATACCTACATATAGAGATGAGTACAAACAAATGCATGAAGATTTAGATAGCAGATTTAATGCATCTCCCCTTTCTGTCTCTCTGGTCCTCTCTAACCTCTCACTGGAGGACAGTGGGGAGTACTAGTGTGCTGTCATGTCTAAGACAGACTGTTTATCAATAACTACAACCTTCTTGATCAACGGGGAGAGGGTTCCCTTTGGCATCGACTCCACGTTCTATGCAGTTTACTCTTCACTGATGGCCTGTGCTCTGCTGGAGATTGTCTGTGTCACGGTGAACCTGAGGACCAGGAGAAGAGACCAGGCTTCTCTGAAGGCCCAAAGGTATCACGTTTAGGTAAGACACAGATGCAGACAGTGTAGAAGTAACAAGAGTTTATTACAATCACCGGGGCAGGCAAACGACAGGTCAAGGCAGGCAGGAGTCAGTAATCTAGAAAGGGTGTAAAGGGTCCAGAACGGCAGGCAGTCTCAGGGTCAGGGCACACAGCACTGTCAAAACCGGGAGGGCCTAGAAAACAGGCGCAGGAAAACAGGCAGGAGCAGGGAAACAAATGCTGGTAGGTTTTACGAACGAAACGAACTGGCAACAGACAAACAGAGAACACAGGTATAAATACACTGGGGGTAATGGGGAAGATAAGCAACACCTGGAGGGGGAGGGAAGCAATCACACAGACAGGTGAAACAGATCAGGGTCTGACAGTACCCCCCTCTAGCAGCGCCACCTGGCATCCTACCTGGGTGCATACCTTGATTACAGCCATTTCCCTGGAAACAGGAGACAAAAGGCTGTGAGACATGGGTTTAACTCTGGATACATGAAAGGTGGGATGTATACGAAGGGTATGGGGCAACAGAAGATGAACAGCAGAGGGGCTAATCATTTTGGAGATGGGGAAACGGGCCGATAAACCGGGGGGAGAGTTTGCGGGATTCCACTCGGAGGGGCAGATCCCGGGTGGATAGCCATACATTCTGCCTGAGACGATATCGGGGAGCCAGGGTCTGGTGGCGATCCACTTGTCATCGATATCTGGAGGTGGTCTTGAGGAGGGGCGATCGGGTTCTCCTCCAGGTACAACGACAGCAGCGGACAAACATCTGAGCAGAAGGTACAGTATGCCGACCTCGGATAGCGGTTCTTCACCGTGATGTTATTGAGACCTCGGTAGTCAATGCACGGATGCAGGGAGGGGGAGGCAGAGGTATGGATGAACCCAGTAGCTAGGGGGTCCACAATGTAGGTCTCCATAGCCTTGGTCTCCGGACCCGACAGAGTACAGTCGTCTCCGGGGTGGAGTGGTGCCTGGGAGAAGATCAATCCCACAGTCATAGGGTCGGTGCGGTGGTAGCAAAGAGCCCTGGGCCTTCCTGAACACCACCCGATGGTCCTGGTACTCCGCATGAATTGATAGAAAGACGTCCCGGAACAGGCTGCGCTGAATTCAGGCAGTGGGCGTGGCAGAACGGGTTCTGATGGCACCAGCAGACCAGTCAATGAGGGAGTTGTGTCGCTGGAGCCAGGAGAACCCCAACACCACGGGAACCTGAGGAGACTTAATGAGCAGGAACTGGATCGTCTCGCTGTGGTTCCCTCACACACGTTGGTTGATAGGGGTGGTATTGTGGGAGACCCGGCCAATGGACCGCCCGTTCAGTGCTAACATCCATGAGAATGGAGAGGGGTTGAGTGGGGATATCCAGCTCGGAAGCCAGGGTAGCGTTCATAAAGCTCTCTTCAGCCCCAGAGTCGATGAGTACCCGGAGAGATTTTGACTGGTTACCCCACAGCAAGATGGCATGAAAAAGATTGCGAGTAAGGGGAGAGGAAAGGTTCTCTGTATGGTCCACCAGAGTACTTGCTCCTACCGATGAGCCTGGTCTTTTAGTGGACAGGTGGATACTAAATTACCAGTAGTCCCGCAATACAAGCAACTCTTAGTGTGAAGCCTGTATAGCCCTTCAGCAGGAGACAGTCTAGCTCTGACTAGTTGCATGGGCTCGGGAAGAGGTGCATCGTCAGTCTTCGGAGGCTCTCGTGGGAACTCGGATAGCCTCAGGTTCTCTTGGCAACGGAGCCGTCGGGAACTTCCGGGATACCCCGGGGGCGAAGTAGAATCAACTCTCCTGTCCTTCCTTCATTCCTGTAGTCGTAGATTCGAATGATCAAGGCGATGAGCGAGTCGAGATCCACCGGTAGTTCCCGGGCTGCAAGCTCATCTTTAACTTCCTCCGATACTCCATGTAGGAATGTGTCGAACAGCGCTTCTGAGTTCCAAGCACCCTCAGCTGCCGACGTGCGGAAATCCACTGTGTAGTCTGCCACACTACGGGAGTCTTGGCGTAGCTGGAGCAGCTTGCGAGCAGCCTCTCGCACGGACAACGGAGAAAGGAGCAGGAAAACAGGCAGGAGCAGGAAAACAGGCAGGAGCAGGGAAACTCTGGTAGGTTTTACGAACAAAACGAACTGGCCACAGACAAAGATAAATACACAGGGGATGATGGGGAAGATGGGCGACACCAGGGGGGGGGGGGGGCAATCACAAAGACAGGTGAAACATATCAGGGTGTGACATGAAGGACTGCAGCCAAGATGCAGGGGCAGCAGCACAGCACGGTGGAACAGGAGAGTGAAGAGAAAAGGACAGTGAGGTGTAAAAGGGTTAGTGCCCTGCTGTAGCTTTTTCCCCCTCACTTATTCACTAGGTTTAAAGTGCATATTCAGGTTATTTTGTTACTTTTATCAGCTATAGGCTAGTATTGACTATTTCAGTGCGTAACAAAGCTAATGGAATTGTGTAAAGCAGCTAGCTTTATGTGTTCTAAAAGGCACAAAAATATCATTAAAGTATTTCCAAAGCAACTTATATAGCGACTTTAAATCTTTGAAAGTTGTAAATATTCTCTTAATGTGAATGAATATTTGATATGTCTTGACGGAAGTAGTTACAAATTCTGTTTATTGCTCAATGCTTGTGCTTATTCAAAGAAAGAAATACGAAGTTTAAAAGATTATTAATTTATTTCATGACGAAGATGCAATCAGCCAATTGGGCTTCAGTCAGAGAACAGATCAATATAACATTATGCTAGTTTATTTTATTCCAGTGAAGTTGTATTTCCTGGTTGCTCTGATCTTGAGTCAAAACATGTTCTTATATTGTCTCCTCAGCTTCCTCTCTCTCCTAGAAACAAACCCCAGATAAAGTTACAATAATCATGAAAGGATAAGCTTCGGCCCTTCATCCTTGATATGACAGTTGTATGTGTAACAGTAAATTGATCTCCCCCCCACACACAACACTGACATCCATCCCACCTCTGCCCACCATTCATTATTTCATTACCCCCTGACTCAAACATAGAGGACAGAAAATGTATTTCACTAACCCATCCCCCCTACTATCACAAACACATTACTCAAAACCCTCTGACACAAAGCTACTTGAATACTGTAAAGTGTTTGCAGTTGTATGTATACTGTTATGCATGTTTTAGTGTGTGCATGTACAGTATGCATCTACATGAGTATGTGTGTCAGTCTGGATCTTTAATGTCTGCTCTGGTCTTGCAGGGAAGCAGAGGGGGAGGGAAGGGGGAGAGAGAATTTAATGGAATACAGTAGGAGAAGGGAGGGGGGGGGGTCTAATTAAGAATCCCATGAGAGATTACTTCATCCTGGATACCCCCTATCACCACAGGGGACTCCCCCCCACAACACACACACACGCACACACACACACCAATGACAGCATGTCTTCTGACTAAATTATCTGGCGTGGCGACCTCCTGGTTCCCTACAGACAGAGAGGTAATTTAATCAGCTATATCCCCTTCAGCCGTGCATGCACATGTGCGTGCACACACACGCACACTGACACAGCTTAGTTAGCCAAGGCAGCCCATTCATACATCTGTAACCAACAATGACAGTGAGACTGTACAAAAGCACCCAGAGTGGAGCAGCAGATGGATGGACTTGATTAGGCAAGTTGATTTCACCTGTTGACACGCTCATGCAATCACACACCTGTCACTAATTATCAGGACTGCCCCGATTGGCTCATTCACACTTCTAGTTTGTATTTAAAGCCTGTCAAGCCATTTATCAGTTTATTTCCAGTTGTGTGTCCTAGTTAAAAGTCGTTTTTGTTTTTTCTATTTTCAATATTTGAGCTGTATTGGTTTAATAGGTTTATCCTTATCTCCTTTTATGTCGTGTAAAAATGCATGTTTATTTACCAGAGTGCTGTCCTATTTATGTTCTTTGGATTATATACGAAGATCCAGGACCCAATTTAAGTTTCTATGAGGTGGAGTGGAGCATGTTTATCTTTTCATGTTATGCAACCTGCTATTGACATCTCCTTTTGTTACAGAACCACACACACACCAACCTTTACCATGTCCAACCGCCAGTCCTAAATAAATAAGTAAACTTAGGCAATGTCTCTGCCGTATGTTTGCTCACTGACTGGAGCAGAGTACCCCTGGTGACATCTATCCCACTCCAATTCGCATACCTCCCCAAAAGGCCCTCAGTGACCGTACATACATATCCCAACCAAATGTCAAGTGTCTCCACTGACATTTTCAACCTCTCTCTGACCAAGTCTGTAATACCTACATGTTTCAAGCAGACCACCAAAGTCCCTGTGCCCAAGGAAGCGAAGGTAATCTGCCTAAATGATTACCGCCCCGTGGCACTCACGTCGGTAGCCATGAAGTGCTTTGAAAGGCTGATTATGGCTCACATCAACAGCATCCTCCCGGACACCCTAGACCCACTCCAATTCGCATACCGCCCCAACAGATCCACAGATGACACAATCTCATTCGCACTCCACACTGCCCTTTCCCACTCCACACTGCCCTTTCCCACCTGGACAAAAGGAACACCTACATAAGAATGCTGTTCATTGACTACAGCTCAGTGTTAAACACCATAGTGCCCACCAAGCTCATCACTAAACTAAGGACTCTGGGACTAAACGCCTCCCTCTGCAACTGAATCCTGGACTTCCTGATGGGATCCTGGTCTTCCTGATGCACCAACCCCAGGTGTTGCGGGTAGACAACAAATCCCTCATGCTGACCCTCAACAGTGGGGCCCCTCCAGGTGCGCCCTTAGTCCCCTCCTGTACTCCCTGTTCACCCACGACTGCGTGGCTGCACACAACTCCAACACCGAGATCTGGCAGTGTGGTTCCAGGACAACAACCTCTCCCTCAATGTCAGCAAGACAAATTCGCTGATCACCGAGCACTTTAAGTTCCTCGGTGTCCACATCACTAATGGATTATCATGGTGCCCCCACACCAACACAGTCGTGAAGAGGGCACGACAATACCTCTTCCCTGTCAGGAGGCTGAAAAGATTTGGCATGGGCCGCTGCACCATTGAGAGCATCTTGACTGGCTACATCACCGCTTGGTATAGCAACTGCTTGGCATCTGACCGCAAGGCCTTACAGAGGGTAGTGTGTACGGCCCAGTACATCACTGGGGCCAAGCTCCCTGCCATCCATGACCTCTATATCAGGCGGCATCAGAGGAAGGCCCGAAATTGTCAGACTCCAGCCACCCAAGTCATAGACTGTTCTCTGCTACCGCACGGCAAGCGGTACCGATACACCAAGTCTGGAATCAACAGGACCCTGAACTGCTTCTACCCCCAAGTCATAACACTGCTAAATAGTTTGTTTAACAGTTACCTGGACTATCTTCATTTACTCTTTTTGCACTAACTATTTTGACTCATACCATACACTGCTGTTACTATTTACTATCTTTCCTGTCTAGTCACTTTACCCCTACCTATATGTACATATTTACCTCAATTACCTCGTACCCCTGCACATCAACTCGGTACTGGTACCCGTGCATACAGAGGAGCAAAAAAGTATTTAGTCAGCCACTAATTGTGCAGGTTGGTACAGGGATTGGCTTGCTGAGGACTGGGGTAAAGTCATTTTCTCTGATGAATCCCCTTTCCGATTTTTTGGGGCATCCAGAAAAAAGCTTGTCCGGAGAAGACAAGGTGAGGGCTACCATCAGTCCTGTGTCATGCCAACAGTAAAGCATCCTGAGACCATTCATGTGTGGGGTTGCTTCTCAGCCAAGGGAGTGGGCTCACTCACAATTTTGCCTAAGAACACAGCCATGAATAAAGAATGGTACCAACACATCCTCCGAGAGCAACTTCTCCCAACCATCCAGGAACAGTTTGGTGACGAACAATGCCTTTTCCAGTATGATGGAGCACCTTGCCATAAGGCAAAAGTGATAACTAAGTGGCTCAGGGAACAAAACATCGATATTTTGGGTCCATGGCCAGGAAACTCCCCAAACCTTAATCCCATTGAGAACTTGTGGTCAATCCTCAAGAGGCTGGTGGACAAACAAAAACACAAATTCTGACAAACTCCAAGCATTGATTATGCAAGAATGGGCTGCCATCAGTCAGGATGTGGCCCAGAAGTTAATTGACAGCATGCCAGGGTCAGAGGTCTTGAAAAAGAAGGGTCAACACTGCAAATATTGACTCTTTGCATCAACTTCATGTAATTGTCAATAAAAGCCTTTGACACTTATGCAATGCTTGTAATTATACTTCCGTATTCCATAGTAACATCTGACAAAAATATCTAAAGACACTGAAGCAGCAAACTTTGTGGAAATTAATATTTGTGTCCTTCTCAAAACTTTTGGCCACGACTGTACACTCCTAGAAAAAAGGGTTCTTCGGCTGTCCCTATAAGACGACCCTTTTTGATTCCAGGTAGAACTCTTTTCGTGTTCCATGTGAAGGGTTCTACATGGACCTCCAAAGAGTTCTACCTGATTCCAAAAGGGTTCTTCTACCTGGAACCAAAAAGGGACAGCTGAAGAATCCTTTTAGGTTCTAGATACCACTTTTATTATTATCTTGGACAGACTTTATCAGATTATCCCAAATGAATCCTAATCCCAATCGCACCAGATGTAATAGCCCTACTCACAATAATGATTAGATTACACAAGCCTGCGCACACACGCATACAACGATAGACAGCGAGAGAAAGGGGGTAGAGGGTTGAGACAGAGAGCGAGGTGGGGAGAATGAAAGGATGAAACAGATGGCCAAGTAATGTTCTTACATATTCAACACACAGGTGTCCATTAGAGTTAACAGACACACTGAACAAAAGGCCAGCTCTCACTCCAGCGGCCCACAGTCACATTATGAATATTCTCATCCACACACTCCACAATGTCTATATGGCATTTTTTGAGAACAAACAACTTGGTTAAAAGCAGATACGTGTAATTAATTGTGAGTCTACTCGACTTCATCATTACTGTAAGGCACAGCCAATGTAACTCAAACATTAGCAATAGGTTGGGTTTATAGCCCAACCCAGAGGTGAGCTTCAGTATAGCAGCACCCCCGAATGTGTCAATGTTGTTGTAATACCATAAATATCCACTAAGGGGCGGTAAAACACCATTAATTAAATTTTCAGGCGCGCCCATGGATATCGTATAGGCTTTAATTAAAAATGACTGTACATTCAATTCATCATTTACGTTTTCTCGTCGTCAGGAATGATATGTAGTCTAGATACTTTTCAGTTTTAGATGACGATATTTGAGATTGCTTTATATTTAATTCAAAACATGGAGGAATATCATAATTGACCATTGACCAAAACCTGCATGTCATAAACCCTGTATGAGCTCAAAGGGCGTGTCAAGAAAGCTGAAGCAGGGAGCTTTGGGAGTCCGCCTCTTTTGGGAGTCCGCATCTTCTGATTGGCTAAACCAGGTATCCATCAACCATGACAGGCATTGATGTACATAATGTATAACCAAATTTCGCCTCTGACTCAAAAATAAACAGGAAAACAAAGCCTAGACGTCCTCTATAAACAAGGGCTCGGCAATTCTCATTGACGATCAGTCCGCCTGCGTCAAAGGTAGGCTGCGACCCGATAACATTTTCAACAGAATAATAGTCTAGTGCAGTAAAATATAGAGCTAAATCCCTGTGATGATTTTGTAGATCTGTCATGAACATGCAGCTTTCTTCAACAATAGCAGTTTGCCAATATCCTGAGAACCAAATCATCTTCACGGTTTCGGTTCTTCCTAGGGTACACTTTCCCGGGCTGCCTAGCTAACGTTACATGTATTTATTTTTTAAATCACGGCTATATTGTAAGCAATGGGATCGGTTTATCGTTACAATTTCATGATTTTAGAATTGTAATGTCCCATGTTCTCTTTCTGTAGGGTGAAATGTAAGCGGCAATCCCCTGACGTGTAATGATCCTGGAATGGAGCTAATCTAAACTTGGTCAACAGAGGTGGGCTATTTTCTTGTGTGTAGGCCTAAATACGTGTAGCCGAATCATTTTCCAGGTAAGCTATTTGCTGAAGACTTCAAGATGCAACAATATTTCCACTTACATGTAGATTATAGCATAGGAGGGGGCTGCGTGTCCCTCGTCATTGTCGCCTTTCAAAAGGCCAGCAGCTCCAGGACCGCTTATTGTTTAAAAGTTAAAGCCACGCTGCGCACCTCAGCCAAAAAGCTTGTATAGACTTGGTTTTTGTCGCTCACAAATTGTCACATGAGTAAATTCGTAAAACAGTAGGATATTTGTAGGCTATAATGTGGTTTAAAACGCTCTGTCTCAATATCCGTCGTTGTGATTCCGCTGGAGTCGCAGAGCACATTTCGCAACACTGTCCATTGTGTCAGCAGCGTTCTGCCAGTGACATGTCTACATTGGCCAACATGATTAACGTAGGGTGTTGTATACTAGGCAAACGGTCATGGAACTTTTGTGGTATTATGGCATATGATTTGCTGCAAGAATAGTTTTTGTGTGCCTATATCCACACCTGTCAGTTGTCTGTCTGTCTCATGTCTTTCAAGCATGTCTATGTTCCAGTGATGGGTGGAGCACAGGTGTGATATGGCTTATTGACATGTTTGGCTTCCTTTCCTCGCCTCCTCTCCTTTATCTACTTCCATGTGAGGAGCTGGATAGGTGGATGTCTGAAAGAGGTTCCCTCTGTTACTCCATCCAGTGCAGAGGAGGGAAGAGAAAGACACATGGTTATTGTAATACAGACTATCTGTGGATCTATGGCACTGATTTCTCTCTCTCTCTCTCTCTCTCCCACCCTTTCTGTGGTCCACTGGTCCAATCAGTAGCTAGGGGCTTGATTGCTGGGGGTAACTGAAGCTGTGGTTACCATGGCGGCACACTTTGACACAGAGTACCAGCGCCTAGAGGCTTCATACAGCGACTCTCCACCAGGAGAGGAGAACCTACTGGTGCACGTACCTGACGGAAACAAGTGTAAAGTTCTTAAGTAGATTCACACACACACACACACACACACACACACACACACACACACACACACTAACCTGTTTTTGTTATTGACTGTTCTCTGCAGCCCCGTGGCACCACATAGAGAACCTGGACCTGTTCTTCCAGAGGATATCCTTTTACCCCTCTGTGTCTCTGTTTATTTTAAGACCGGGAGGGTCAACACCTTCCAGGAGAAGAATAGAATCAGGTGTGTAAGAGCAGGGCTGGAATAAAAGCCTGCACGTCCAGTAGCTCTCCAGGAGGAATGTTGAGCTGGTGACCTAATACTATAGCTGACTAGACTTTCATTATGAGAGGACACATGCTACTTTTATGTCATCATCTGATCCTTGACCCCTGACACGTCTATAACCTGCACCAGAAGAATGGCTTCACCTGTATGCTGCTGGGAGAGGTCTTTGAGCTGGTGTAAGTACACTGTGTGTGTGTGTGTATGCTGTGTGTGTGTGTGTGTGTGTGTGTGTGTGTGTGTGTGTGTGTGTGTGTGTGTGTGTGTGTGTATGCTGCTGGGAGAGGTCTTTGAGCTGGTGTAAGTGTGTGTGTGTCTGTGTCTTCTATGTGTCTTCTATGTGTCTTCTATGTGGTCCATGTCTGTGTCCTGTGGGGTCGTTTTCAACTTTCCTCTCTCTCCTCTTTCCCCCTTTCTCCCCCTCTGTAGCCAGTTGCTGTTTGTGGTGGGGTTCACAGTCTTCTTGGCTAACTGTGTGGACTATGACATTCTGTTCGCTAACAAGTTTGTCAACCACACCGACTCCTCCAAAGTCACTCTGCCTGACGCCTTCCTGCCTGTGGACGTCTGCAGTGCAAGGTAAGGCTTATAAACACTTCATAAATGTTTTATAAATGCATTATAAACACTTTATTAACACATCTTTTGCACTCAAGTTAATAAGGAAGGCCGGAAAATGTCCTTACTGCTTGTTGTTTTCCCACTGGTATCTGTGACAACCTGCTTGTTGTTTTCCCACTGGTATCTGTGACAACCTGCTTGTTGTTTTCCCACTGGTATCTGTGACAACCTGCTTGTTGTTTTCCCACTGGTATCTGTGACAACCTGCTTGTTGTTTTCCCACTGGTATCTGTGACAACCTGCTTGTTGTTTTCCCACTGGTATCTGTGACAACCTGCTTGTTGTTTTCCCACTGGTATCTGTGACAACCTGCTTGTTGTTTTCCCACTGGTATCTGTGACAACCTGCTTGTTGTTTTCCCACTGGTATCTGTGACAACCTGCTTGTTGTTTTCCCACTGGTATCTGTGACAACCTGCTTGTTGTTTTCCCGCCAGTATCCATGACAACCTGCTTTTTGTTTTCCCGCTGGTATCTGTGACAACCTGCTTGTTGTTTTCCCACTGGTATCTGTGACAACCTGCTTGTTGTTTTCCCGCCAGTATCCATGACAACCTGCTTTTTGTTTTCCCGCTGGTATCTGTGACAACCTGCTTGTTGTTTTCCCACTGGTATCTGTGACAACCTGCTTGTTGTTTTCCCGCCAGTATCCATGACAACCTGCTTTTTTTCCCCCACTGGTATCTGTGACAACCTGCTTGTTGTTTTCCCGCTGGTATCTGTGACAACCTGCTTGTTGTTTTCCCACTGGTATCTGTGACAACCTGCTTGTTGTTTTCCCACTGGTATCTGTGACAACCTGTTTGTTGTTTTCCCACTGGTATCTGTGACAACCTGCTTGTTGTTTTCCCACTGGTATCTGTGACAACCTGCTTGTTGTTTTCCCACTGGTATCTGTGACAACCTGCTTGTTGTTTTCCCACTGGTATCTGTGACAACCTGCTTGTTGTTTTCCCGCCAGTATCCGTGACAACGTGACAGTGATGTTTGTATTGATGATATCTGGAGTGTTCTGGCTGCATCGCCTCATCAAGTTCATCTACAACGTCTGCTGCTACTGGGAGATACGCTCCTTCTACACCAACGCACTCAAGATGAGCATGGTGAGTGTGTGTGTGTGTCTGTGCGTGTCTTCAACCTACTGGTTTAACTACTGATCTTCCTCCCCTCCTCTCCTCCTCCTCTCCCCCTCTCCTCCTCCTTGTCTCCTCCTCCCCTCCCCTCCTCTCCTCCTCCTCTCCCCCTCTCCTCCTCCTTGTCTCCTCCTCCCCTCCCCCTCCTCTCCTCCTCCTCTCCCCCTCTCCTCCTCCTTGTCTCCTCCTCCCCTCCCCCTCCTCTCCTCCTCCTCTCCCCCTCTCCTCCTCCTTGTCTCCTTCTCCCCTCCCCCTCTCCTCCTCCTTGTCTCCTCCTCCCCTCCCCCCTCTAGGCAGAGCTGCCATACTTCACATGGCAGGAGGTTCAGGCCCGGATCGTTGAGATCCAGAAGGAACACCAGATCTGTATCCACAAGAAAGAACTCACAGAACTGGACATATACCACCGTATCCTGCGCTTCAAAAACTACATGGTGTGTGTGTGTCAGAGTACATCTTCTTTACCATTCCTCGCTTGTACCCCTACTACTGAACCACCTGTCAATCAAAAACAACACCACCTAAACCCCTTTCTTCTTCCTCCAGGTTGCCATGGTAAATAAGTCCCTCCTTCCTGTGCGTTTCCGCCCGCCACTGCTCGGGGAGAGTGTGTTTTACACCCGCGGCCTCAAGTACAACTTTGAACTCATCCTCTTCTGGGGGCCAGGTTGGTGTGTGTGTTTTGGAGTTTGTACTCGGTACACTTTGTTTGGTACACTTTTCACCTCTCTCTCTGTGTCTCTCTCTCTCTCTCTCTCTCTTCCTCTCTCTGTCTCTCTCTCTCTCTCTCTCTCTCTCTCTCTCTCTCTCTTCCTCTCTCTGTGTCTTTCTCTCTTCCTCTCTCTGTGTCTTTCTCTCTCTCTCTCTCTCTCTCTCTCTCTCTCTCTCTCTGTGTCTCTCTCTCTCTCTCTCTCTCTCTCTCTCTGTCTCTCTTCCTCTCTCTGTGTCTCTCTCTGTCTCTGTGTCTCTCTCTCTCTGTCTCTCTGTCTCTCTCTCTCTCTGTGTCTCTCTCTGTCTCTCTCTCTCTCTCTCTCTCTCTCTGTGTCTCTCTCTCTGTCTCTCTCTCTCTCTCTCTCTCTCTGTCTCTCTCTCTCTCTCTCTCTGTGTCTCTCTCTCTCTCTGTGTCTCTCTCTCTCTCACCCCCACTTCCCAGGCTCTCTGTTTGAGAGTGAGTGGAGTTTGAAGCCGCAGTATAAGAGAGGTGGTAACAGGTTGGAGCTGGCAGACAAACTGGCATCACGTATACTGTGGATCGGCATCGCCAACCTCTTACTCTGTCCTGTCGTACTGGTCTGGCAAATACTGTATGCCTTCTTCAGCTATACAGAGGTAGGGACACACACACACACCGCTGTACTCCGTTATGGAGGTGTAGCAGATGCTGTAAAGCTAATTTATTGTGTGTGTGTGTGTGTAGGTGATAAAGCGTGAGCCAGGTAGTTTGGGAGCGAGGTGTTGGTCTCTGTACGGTCGATGTTACCTTCGCCACTTCAATGAGCTGGACCATGAACTGATGTCACGGCTCAGCAAGGGCTACAAAGTAGGACTGAACACACACACACACACACACACACACACACACACACACACACACACACACACACACACACACACAAAGACACACACACACACACACACACACAGAAGGTGTGTAAGGTAATTATTGTGATATTGATGAACTGATTCTTGTCTGTTGCTGTCAGTGGTGTCTAAATGCCAGATGTTCTTCACTTCTGTGCGTGTGTCCCACCTCCAGGCGTCCTCTAGGTATATGAACTGCTTCCTGTCCTCGTTGCTGACGGTGGTGGCTAAGAACGTGGCGTTTTTTGCTGGCTCCCTATTGGCTGTCCTCATTGCTCTGACCATCTACGACGAAGACGTCCTCGCCGTGGAACACGTCCTGTCGTCCATCACCCTGCTGGGAGTGTGTATCACTGTCTGCAGGTGTGTGTGTGTGTGTGTGTGTCTGTCTGTGTGCTAAGTCATTTTGAAGGGTTTGGTACATTCTCCCTCTCTCCTCAGGTCTTTTATCCCAGACAAACACCTGGTCTACTGTCCAGAGCAGCTGCTCAGGTTGATCCTGGCTCACATCCACTACATGCCAGACCACTGGCAGGGCAACGCCCATCGCTACGAGACACGAGACCAGTTCTCACAGCTCTTCCAGTACAAGGCTGTGAGTAGCACTATAGTCATAACCTTTTCCACTCTTTTTATAAAGCAGGAACTTATGAGTCATTTCTGAAGCACATAGCATATTCCTCTCTACCTGGCCAGAGCCTTTATTCACAAAGCGTCTCCGATTAGAAGTGCTGGTCTAGGATCAGTGTTCCCTTTTAAGGTTGTAATGAAGACGATTATGTACAGGGGCGATGTTTTAACCTTTCCTCTGCCTGTCCAGGTGTTTATCCTAGAGGAGCTGACCAGCCCCCTGGTGACTCCCTTCATCCTGATCTTCAGTCTGAGGAGGAAGTCTCTGGAGATCATTGACTTCTTCAGGAACTTCACCGTGGAGGTGGTAGGGGTGGGAGACACCTGCTCCTTCGCTCAGATGGACATCAGACAGCACGGACACCCCGCGGTGAGACTCTCTCGCACACACACACACACACACACACACACACACACACAGACACAGATGAGCAATGCATAAATAGTGACTCTCTTTCCCCTCCCAACTCCTTCCTTTTCTCCTTTCTCTTACTTCCTCTTCCTCCCTCCAGTGGATGTCTGAGGGGAAGACAGAGGCATCTATTTACCAACAGGCGGAGGATGGGAAGACTGAGCTGTCCCTGATGCATTTTGCCATCACCAACCCCCAGTGGCAGCCCCCCACTGAGACCACTCACTTCATCAGCCAGCTGAAGGAGAGAGTACAGAGAGAGACTACAGGAGACAGACACACTCTCACCTCACTGTCAGAGGTAGGGAGACAGACACACTCTCACCTCACTGTCAGAGGTAGGGAGACAGACACACTCTCACCTCACTGTCAGAGGTAGGGAGACAGACACACTCTCACCTCACTGTCAGAGGTAGGGAGACAGACACACTCTCACCTCACTGTCAGAGGTAGGGAGACAGACACACTCTCACATCACTGTCTGGGTCAGAGGTAGGGAGACAGACACACTCTCACCTCACTGAATGGGTCAGAGGTAGGGAGACAGACACACTCTCACCTCACTGAATGGGTCAGAGGTAGGGAGGCAGACACACTCTCACATCACTGTGCGGGTCAGAGGTAGGGAGACGGACAGACATGCCAATAGATACATTGACACTTGTCAACATTTCTGAGTTTTTTGATTACACTGATATTAAAGGTCAAAATCGAATTCTCTCTCTCTCTCTCTGTGTGTGTGTGTGTGTGTGTGTGTGTGTGTGTGTGTGTGTGTGTGTGTGTGTGTGTGTGTGTGTCTCTCGCCCTCTCAGCCAAGGAGTCTGATAGCTAACTTCCTGGCAGGTCCCCCCTCATTGGCCTCTCTTCATCTGGGGCGGGACGGCTCCTTGACCAATCACGGGCCGGTGGGTGTTAGCGACGGGGCGTCAGCCTTGCGCTCCCTCTCAGTCAGCAGCATGAGGGGCAGCTGTAGCTCCACCCATAGGTCAGCCGGACACGCCTCTTCTGCAAGCAGAGCCATGGCGGGATCAAGGTAAAGCCCACACTCCTCCCACAACTAATCAAGCAATCTATCAACTAACCATCAATCAACAAACTCTTTCTCCCCCCCCCAGTACTGATGCTCGAACTGCTAGTTCAGGCAGTAGTGTGTGGGAAGGTCAACTGACAAGTCTCGTCCTATCAGAATACGCCTCCACGGAGATGAGCATCCACGCACTCTATATACATGAGGTCTGTCTGTGTCTGGATGGATGGTTTTAAACATTTTGCAATAAAGAGCTTCAAAAGTAAATGCGTCTCTCCCCCTCCCCTCTCTCTCCCACTTCCTCTTCTCCCCTCCCTCCTTCCTCTCCCCTCTCTCTCCCACTTCCTCTTCTCCCCTCCCTCCTTCCTCTCCCCTCTCTCTCCCACTTCCTCTTCTCCCCTCCCTCCTTCCTCTCCCCTCTCTCTCCCACTTCCTCTTCTCCCCTCCCTCCTTCCTCTCCCCTCTCTCTCCCACTTCCTCTTCTCCCCTCCCTCCTTCCTCTCCCCTCTCTCTCCCACTTCCTCTTCTCCCCTCCCTCCTTCCTCTCCCCTCTCTCTCCCACTTCCTCTTCTCCCCTCCCTCCTTCCTCTCCCCTCTCTCTCCCACTTTCTCTTCTCCCCTCCCTCCTTCCTCTCCCCTCTCTCTCCCACTTCCTCTTCTCCCCTCCCTCCTTCCTCTCCCCTCTCTCTCCCACTTTCTCTTCTCCCCTCCCTCCTTCCTCTCCCCTCTCTCTCCCACTTCCTCTTCTCCCCTCCCTCCTTCCTCTCCCCTCTCTCTCCCACTTCCTCTTCTCCCCTCCCTCCTTCCTCTCCCCTCTCTCTCCCACTTCCTCTTCTCCCCTCCCTCCTTCCTCTCCCCTCTCTCTCCCACTTCCTCTTCTCCCCTCCCTCCTTCCTCTCCCCTCTCTCTCCCACTTCCTCTTCTCCCCTCCCTCCTTCCTCTCCCCTCTCTCTCCCACTTCCTCTTCTCCCCTCCCTCCTTCCTCTCCCCTCTCTCTCCCACTTCCTCCTCTCCCCTCCCTCCTTCCTCTCCCCTCTCTCTCCCACTTCCTCTTCTCCCCTCCCTCCTTCCTCTCCCCTCTCTCTCCCACTTTCTCTTCTCCCCTCCCTCCTTCCTCTCCCCTCTCTCTCCCACTTCCTCTTCTCCCCTCCCTCCTTCCTCTCCCCTCTCTCTCCCACTTTCTCTTCTCCCCTCCCTCCTTCCTCTCCCCTCTCTCTCCCACTTCCTCTTCTCCCCTCCCTCCTTCCTCTCCCCTCTCTCTCCCACTTCCTCTTCTCCCCTCCCTCCTTCCTCTCCCCTCTCTCTCCCACTTTCTCTTCTCCCCTCCCTCCTTCCTCTCCCCTCTCTCTCCCACTTTCTCTTCTCCCCTCCCTCCTTCCTCTCCCCTCTCTCTCCCACTTCCTCTTCTCCCCTCCCTCCTTCCTCTCCCCTCTCTCTCCCACTTTCTCTTCTCCCCTCCCTCCTTCCTCTCCCCTCTCTCTCCCACTTCCTCTTCTCCCCTCCCTCCTTCCTCTCCCCTCTCTCTCCCACTTCCTCTTCTCCCCTCCCTCCTTCCTCTCCCCTCTCTCTCCCACCCTCTCTTCTCCCCTCCCTCCTTCCTCTCCCCTCTCTCTCCCACTTCCTCTTCTCCCCTCCCTCCTTCCTCTCCCCTCTCTCTCCCACTTCCTCTTCTCCCCTCCCTCCTTCCTCTCCCCTCTCTCTCCCACTTCCTCTTCTCCCCTCCCTCCTTCCTCTCCCCTCTCTCTCCCACTTTCTCTTCTCCCCTCCCTCCTTCCTCTCCCCTCTCTCTCCCACTTCCTCTTCTCCCCTCCCTCCTTCCTCTCCCCTCTCTCTCCCACTTTCTCTTCTCCCCTCCCTTTTTCCTCTCCCCTCTCTCTCCCACTTCCTCTTCTCCCCTCCCTCCTTCCTCTCCCCTCTCTCTCCCACTTCCTCTTCTCCCCTCCCTCCTTCCTCTCCCCTCTCTCTCCCACTTTCTCTTCTCCCCTCCCTCCTTCCTCTCCCCTCTCTCTCCCACTTTCTCTTCTCCCCTCCCTCCTTCCTCTCCCCTCTCTCTCCCACTTCCTCTTCTCCCCTCCCTCCTTCCTCTCCCCTCTCTCTCCCACTTTCTCTTCTCCCCTCCCTCCTTCCTCTCCCCTCTCTCTCCCACTTCCTCTTCTCCCCTCCCTCCTTCCTCTCCCCTCTCTCTCCCACTTCCTCTTCTCCCCTCCCTCCTTCCTCTCCCCTCTCTCTCCCACCCTCTCTTCTCCCCTCCCTCCTTCCTCTCCCCTATCTCTCCCACTTCCTCTTCTCCCCTCCCTCCTTCCTCTCCCCTCTCTCTCCCACTTCCTCTTCTCCCCTCCCTCCTTCCTCTCCCCTCTCTCTCCCACTTCCTCTTCTCCCCTCCCTCCTTCCTCTCCCCTCTCTCTCCCACCCTCTCTTCTCCCCTCCCTCCTTCCTCTCCCCTCTCTCTCCCACTTCCTCTTCTCCCCTCCCTCCTTCCTCTCCCCTCTCTCTCCCACTTCCTCTTCTCCCCTCCCTCCTTCCTCTCCCCTCTCTCTCCCACTTCCTCTTCTCCCCTCCCTCCTTCCTCTCCCCGCTCTCTCCCACTTCCTCTTCTCCCCTCCCTCCTTCCTCTCCCCTCTCTCTCCCACTTCCTCTTCTCCCCTCCCTCCTTCCTCTCCCCTCTCTCTCCCACTTTCTCTTCTCCCCTCCCTCCTTCCTCTCCCCTCTCTCTCCCACTTCCTCTTCTCCCCTCCCTCCTTCCTCTCCCCTCTCTCTCCCACTTCCTCTTCTCCCCTCCCTCCTTCCTCTCCCCTCTCTCTCCCACTTCCTCTTCTCCCCTCCCTCCTTCCTCTCCCCTCTCTCCCACTTCCTCTTCTCCCCTCCCTCCTTCCTCTCCCCTCTCTCTCCCACTCCCTCTTCTCCCCTCCCTCCTTCCTCTCCCCTCTCTCTCCCACTTTCTCTTCTCCCCTCCCTCCTTCCTCTCCCCTCTCTCTCCCACTTCCTCTTCTCCTCTCCCTCCTTCCTCTCCCCTCTCTCTCCCACTTCCTCTTCTCCCCTCCCTCCTTCCTCTCCCCTCTCTCTCCCACTTCCTCTTCTCCCCTCCCTCCTTCCTCTCCCCTCTCTCTCCCACTTTCTCTTCTCCCCTCCCTCCTTCCTCTCCCCTCTCTCTCCCACTTCCTCTTCTCCCCTCCCTCCTTCCTCTCCCCTCTCTCTCCCACTTCCTCTTCTCCCCTCCCTCCTTCCTCTCCCCTCTCTCTCCCACTTCCTCTTCTCCCCTCCCTCCTTCCTCTCCCCTCTCTCTCCCACTTCCTCTTCTCCCCTCCCTCCTTCCTCTCCCCTCTCTCTCCCACTTTCTCTTCTCCCCTCCCTCCTTCCTCTCCCCTCGCTCCCACTTCCCCTCTCCCCCTCCTCCTCCCTCTATGTAGCTCCATAAGCAGCAGTCTGGAGGGGAGTTGTCCCGGCACACCTGGCACAGGCAGGACAGTGACGACAGTAGTGACAGCGTCACCGAGGAGGGGGGTTCAGGGGGAGGAAACACCAACCCCCGAAAGCCCATCCCCCGCTCACACACCTTCCCCATCTCCACCCCTATTTCCACCCCCGGCCCTATCCCCAGCTCTAACTCGGGCCCTAACCCTGACCGAGGTACCACCCCGGGACAGGAAGTGGCACCACTCCAGAGCAACAGCCAGCGTCACTATGGAGGGAACACGGGTAACCATGACAACCATGAAAAATGATACTCTCATTCCCTAATATGTAATGATATTGAAGATGACTGATATGGATCATACTGATATCACTCTGTGTGTGTGTGTGTCACTCCTCCAGACTCTGTCGGCCCGGGGGGCAGAGTGGTGAGGTCGGAGCGTGTGCCCATGGGGGGTTGGGCAGAGGAGGGACGTGGAGGCCGACACCCCGACACTGTACCTGAGGAGGGCTCAGAGGACGACATGCCTCCCAACATACACAAGGTGTTTACAAAATCACACACACATAGGCCCTGTGTCAGTGTATGGGGTTCCATATCATTGTTTTCCTCTCTCCTCAGGTGACGTAACTGACCAGAGAGATCCCACCTACCTACCCACCCTCATCCTCATCCTACCAGAGAAGAACTTCCTGCTCATCTGTGAACTTTCGACCATGGCTTCACCTTTGACCCCAGATAGACAGACCTGTGGGATAGCAGCATGCCGTGTTATTCATTCTGGGCTAGAGAAAACAATCGAGTAACCGTGTGAAGATGACAAGGACTTTTTCTTGACACCCTCTGTAGATGACACCAGCCAATCAAGTGACGGTGGTTGATGACTTCATCATAACTGGCAGCATGGAACCCGTAGCATATTTATCGGCTTTTATAGTTGCCTCCTAGACACTAATCTAAGGTCAGCTTTATGGTTTCTCTCCGTAACGGTTAAGGTTAGGATTTAGGGAGGGTTAACTGATCAGAGTTCTGTGCCTAAGGGCAACTTCTATCCAGAGATGACTTTTTCTTCTTGCATTCATTTGCAAATCACGTGTGGGTGTAAACTGCCATTAATGTACCTTTTTAAAGATAACATTTAGTAATGACAAGTTTCTTTTTTTTTTATTCTTTGTTTTTTCTCTTTGTGTTGCCTATATTTATTGTACTTACAGAGAAAAAGTGTGTGTGTGTGTGTGTGTGTGTGACATGACAGGAGAGCGGACTTCCAACAAAGTATGACTGCACTGGCACAATGAATCCTTTTGGGTTTGGGTGGCAGATTTGGTGATGGTGTTGTACAAAGATCTCATAGACATGAAGCAGGCACTAAACCGATATACACCGCGTGCATAGACATACTGGTATGAATCAAATCAGGACGCTGGACTGTTCTCAGTATATCATCGAGGTGGAGATGGTTAATAAATAGGGATATACAAGAAGCGCATCATAGTTATTGATTTTGTGTCAAAGCAGACTTACCAGGCTGGTTGGAACGTGTAACTTCAGACTCTTCAGTGCCATATTTATGCTCTTAAAGCGGCAATCCAATAGTTGAAATGATTACAAAGCACCCCCCACCACTGTTTCAGTAAAAGGTTGAAGGATGGGGCTGGAGAAATGGAACCACACTCAAATTCATAGATGGAGCCGTGGATGCAAGGACTTACCATCCATTTCGTTTTAACCCTGTTTTGAGGCTATACCGTGTTTGTTTACTTTTACAAATGTGTATTTTGGCTTCTGATGAGGTATGACAGTGGAACTAAGCTCATTGGGCATTTATACGTTTTTCTCTCCAAGAATCAATGGGTTTATATCCAAAATGGATGTAAGTCCAAAAATGGAAGTAGGAACTGCAGATTGCCCCTTTAAGCACAACCGTCTCATAACTATACAGCAATGAATCTTCAATCAACACTAACAACTGGACAGATTAGTCAGCATCAGGCCAACTGCATGTTTATTTCTGCCCAACTGTCTGGGGGAAAAAGATAATGCACTTTAATGACTTTTGTTGAATCCAAAGCATGTCATTTATCAGTATATTGGTTTTGATCATTTCATATTTGTATGACTTTATTTTAACCAGGGCTTGTGCCACCGTCAGAGAGTTGAGCTTGAGATGCATGGTGATTTACAGCTGTTTGTTTTTGTGGTTCACACCGACTCTGGACTCACAAATAGACTAGCCTGGTCCCAGATCTGTTTAAGTGCTGTATAACCAGCCCCCATATGGTTGACCATGCAGCACTAACAGATCTGGGACCAGGCTAAAGATGCTTCCAATAGATACAGTCAGAGACTCTACCGCTGGGTATTAATTTCTAGATGGCAAAGGTCTGCAGCGCTGCTCGCTTCATTGATTGATATATTCATGTAATTGAGTGGCCAGCCAGAGAGTCCAACCTGAATCAGACCCTGGATGAAAATAGAAGGCAGACGTGGAGGAAGGGATCTGAATAATGGAAAAGGTCTCCTGGGACACAGTGGAACAAGTTTAACAACGAGGTAGTAGAATGCCTGAGCCGACACAGCCTGTCAGTTTTTGTTTTTATATATTTGCTGTAAATTGCCATTTTGTACAGTTGGAAATCATCAATAAAAATGTATTTATTTATGTAATTAAAGTTTTGTATGTACGGTGATACACATGGTATACACCGTCCAATTAAATTCTTACTTGTAATAAATTATAAAATATAAGAATATGAACATAAAGTAAATGGCTCAGTAGAATAGAATAAACATTTTAGCATAAGTATATGGCAGTTTTTTTTGGGGGGGGGGGGGGGGAGGGGTATTCAATGAAAACAGAAACTTTAGAAAGTGGGGCAAAACACCCCTCTCTATGTGGCAAAATGCCCCGTGAAGATGAATGTGTTCAAATGTATGTTTTATTGTGGCATTTTTTTGTAATTGACTCTTAAAAGCTAAAGTCTATGTATCTTATTTTAATTAAATGAATCAAATATCGGAAAACAAAATGGCATTTGCACATATCACTATTAATATCCTCACAATAACCAGGTTTCCATCCAACCTTTTTATGCTAGTAAAGTACATAAATGTAATGACAGGCCTGATTGAAACAACACTTTTCAGTCAACTTTCCAAATGTTGACAAAATAAAATAGGCTTGACAAGGTGAGATCTTTTTATATTTTTCGGTAAAATGAATTATGCAAAAAATGTCGGTGGAAATCCTTTAATTCGCAGTTATTGATATAACAGGCATGATATTTAAGTAAACTTGGAGTCACGCGATGAGATGTGTGGTCCTCCCACTACGACTCATTGGGCAGGCATACAGTTTATTTAAATGACAGATTAAATAAATTATGATAAACTTCACAGGGTAGTGAAAAGTGCAAGGTGATGAGATTGATGCTCCTTTCTAAAATATTGAGGATCTTATTCTGGTGAGATGATAATCGATGCTTGGCTGCCGTTTGACAAATAAAAATAATCTTGCTCTTTTGTCCATAATAATAATATCATCATGTAATCATATAAGCCAGGGATGGGAAACTTCAGTCCTTGGGGACCGATAGTGGTGTCACACTTTCCCCCATCCCTAGCAAACACAGCTGATTTAACTAATTGCATTCTAAACTGAAGATCATGATTACTTGATTATTGGAGTCAGGTGTGTTAGCTGGGGCTTAAGCAAAAGTGTGACACCAATCCATTTTTTTTATTTCACTTTTATTTAACCAGGTACCTGGGCAAAGACTTATAGATGACCTGGAGTCAGTGGGTTTGGCGACGAATATGTAGCGAGGGCCAGCCGACTAGAGCATACAGGTTGCAGTGGTGGATAGTATATGGGGCTTTGGTGACGAAATGGATGGCACTGTGATAGACTACATCCAATTTGCTGAGTAGAGTGTTGGAGGCTATTTTGTAAATGACATCGCCGAAGTCAAGAATCAGTAGGATAGTCAGCCTATGTTGTCTTTAAGCCATTTTGACACAACTTTGGAAGCATGCTTGGGGTCCATTGTCCATTTGGAAGACCCATTTGCGACCAAGCTTTAACTTCCTGACTGATGTCTTGAGATGTTGCTTCAATATATCCACAGAATTCCCCATCCTCATGATGCCATCTATTTTGTGAAGTGCACCAGTCCCTCTTGCAGCAAAGCACCCCCACAACATGATGTTGCCACCCCCGTGCTTCACGGTTGGGATGGAGTTCTTCGACTTGCAAGCCACCCCCTTTTTCCTCCAAACATAACGATGGTCATTATGGCCAAACAGTTCTATCTTTGTTTCATCAGACCAGAGGACATTTCTCCAAAAATAGTCTGGCTTTTTTATGGCGGTTTTGGAGCAGTGGCTTCTTCCTTGCTCAACAGCCATTTAGTTTATGTCGATATAGGACTCGTTTTACTGCGGATATAGATACTTTTGTACCTGTTTCCTCCGGCATCTTCACAAGCTGCTTTGCTGTTATTTTTTTCCTGAGCGGTATGAATGGCTGCGTGGTCCCATGGTGTTTATACTTGCGTACTATTGTTTGTACAGATGAACGTGGTACCTTCAAGCATTTGTAAATTGCTCCCAAGGATGAACCAGACTTGTGGAGGTCTACAATTTATTTCCAGAGGTCTTGGCTGATTTCTTTTGATTTTCCCATGATGTCAAGCAAAGAGGCACTGAGTTTGAAGATAGGCCTTGAAATACATTGAAATACATCCAATTGACTCAAATTATGTCAATTAGTCTATCAGAAGCTTCTAAAGCCATGCCATAATTTTCTGTAATTTTCCAAGCTGTTTAAAGGCACAGTCAATTTAGTGTATGTCAACTTCTGACCCACTGCAATTGTGATACAGAGAATTATAAGTGAAATATCTGTCTACAAACAATTGTTGGATAAGTTACTTGTGTCATGCACAAAGTATATGTCCTAACTGACTTACCAAACCTATAGTTTTTTAACAAGAACAATGTGTGGAGTAGTTGAAAAACTAGTTTTAATGATTCCAACCTAAGTATGTCAACTTCCGACTTCAATTGTAGGTCTATAACCGTTTGGGACTAGAGTGTCTCCCCCTTTGAAGAGGGGGATGACCGCGGCAGCTTTCCAATCTTTGGGGATTTCAGACGATACGAAAGAGACTGTCACGGCCGTTGAAAGAAGTAGACCAAAGTGCAGCGTGGTGAGCGTACATATTCCTTTTTATTAGGATGACGCCGACAAAAACAATAACCAATACAAACACAACCATGACGCTTAAGGGCTATGTGCCATAAACAAAGTTAACTACCCACAAAGACAGGTGGGAAAAAGGGCTGCCTAAGTATGGTTCCCAATCAGAGACAAAACAAAGAATTACAAAAACATAGAAAATAGAACATAGAATGCCCACCCCACATTACACCCTGGCCTAACCAAATAGAGAAATAAAACATCTCTCTAAGGTCAGGGCGTGACAGAGACGTTTAACAGGCTAGTAATAGGGGTTGCAACAATTTCTGAGGATAATTTTAGAAAGAGAGGGTCCAGATTGTCTAGCCCATCTGATTTGTAGGGATCCAGATTTTGCAGCTCTTTCAGAACATCAGCTGTCTGGATTTGGGTGAAGGAGAAGTGTGAGGGGGACTTGGGCAAGTTTCTGTGGGGGGTGCAGAGCTGTTGGCCGGGGTAGGGGTAGCTAGGTGAAAAGCATGGCAAGCCGTAGAAAAATGCTTATTGAAATGATCGATTATCGTAGATTTATCGGTGGTAACAGTGTTTCCTTGCCTCAGTGCAGTGGGCAGCTGGGAGGAGGTGCTCTTATTCTCCATGGACTTCACAGTGCCCCAAAAGGACTGGAGCTGCCCATCCCTGATGTAGTCCGTATATGTGCTCTAGCTAACAGCTGGCTGATAGCACTGTTGCCTAGTTCAGGGTTTCCCAAACTGGTCCTGGGGCCCCCCCTGGGTGCAGGTTTTGGTTTTTCCCCTAGCACTACACAGCTGATTCAAATAATCAAAGCTTGATGATGAGTTGGTTATATGAATCAGCTGTACCGTGAGTGGGGAGGCCCTAGGATAGAGTTTGGGAAACTCTGCACACATGTCAATGCCAGAGTGTGAGAAAAACATCAGTAGAATTGAAAATGCAATGGAAGCCCATTTTACTTGTGTTTGTTATTTGGTACATGGCAATTTAACAGCAAAGGGTATTTTATGTGCACTATGTCATCACGCAGAACCTTTAATCTGCAACAAGTCAATATCATGTATTTTATGTGCACTATGTCATCACACAGAACCTTTAATCTGCAACAAGTCAATATCATGTATTTTATGTGCACTATGTCATCACACAGAACCTTTAATCTGCAACAAGTCAATATCATGTATTTTATGTGCACTATGTCATCACACAGAACCTTTAATCTGCAACAAGTCAATATCATGTATTTTATGTGCACTATGTCATCACACAGAACCTTTAATCTGCAACAAGTCAATATCATGTATTTTATGTGCACTATGTCATCACGCAGAACCTTTAATCTGCAACAAGTCAATATCATGTATTTTATGTGCACTATGTCATCACACAGAACCTTTAATCTGCAACAAGTCAATATCATGTATTTTATGTGCACTATGTCATCACGCAGAACCTTTAATCTGCAACAAGTCAATATCATGTATTTTATGTGCACTATGTCATCACACAGAACCTTTAATCTGCAACAAGTCAATATCATGTATTTTATGTGCACTATGTCATCACACAGAACCTTTAATCTGCAACAAGTCAATATCATGTATTTTATGTGCACTATGTCATCACGCAGAACCTTTAATCTGCAACAAGTCAATATCATGTATTTTATGTGCACTATGTCATCACGCAGAACCTTTAATCTGCAACAAGTCAATATCATGTATTTTATGTGCACTATGTCATCACACAGAACCTTTAATCTGCAACAAGTCAATATCATGTATTTTATGTGCACTATGTCATCACGCAGAACCTTTAATCTGCAACAAGTCAATATCATGTATTTTATGTGCACTATGTCATCACGCAGAACCTTTAATCTGCAACAAGTCAATATCATGTATTTTATGTGCACTATGTCATCACGCAGAACCTTTAATCTGCAACAAGTCAATATCATGTATTTTATGTGCACTATGTCATCACGCAGAACCTTTAATCTGCAACAAGTCAATATCATGTATTTTATGTGCACTATGTCATCACGCAGAACCTTTAATCTGCAACAAGTCAATATCATGTATTTTATGTGCACTATGTCATCACGCAGAACCTTTAATCTGCAACAAGTCAATATCATGGAAACACATCTCTGGTGGGAAAATGCTCATATTGTTTTTATGTGTGTTTTAGAATATTCACATGAAAATCTATCACCAAATTGGATGGAAACCTGTTTTATGATGAGGTTTTGATGTACTTTTTATTTCCACCCTTCCTGTCCAAGTAATCCTAAAACATCTCAAATTGATTGTGTCACTCAAATAAGTTACTTACAGATGTTTTGGAAATGATTTGGTAAATGCTAATATATACAGTAGGTACCATTGACTTGCATCGATTGTCTTGGGGGCATTTTGTCCCAAACATACTCACTTAAAATAAAAACGGATAAAAAAGATTATCTCTAATCAAGTGGATTAGTTATATTTAGGCTCCCCTACTGGTATATATAAAAAGGTATATCACTTTTCCTAAATGACAAAATATTTGATCAATGCACCTCAAAATCGTTTTGTTTGAATGACTTAAAAGTTGAGATGAGACAGATGGCATTTTGGAAAGGGTCGAACACTTTTGGGAGACATAAAGTGGTTTGTTGGAGAATTACAGGAACGGGGCGTTTAACCCCAAGCCACCCACAAACAAAGAAGGTACAATTTATAGTCCAATGTTTACTAGTGTTTTGGGGAAGGTGGGATTTGGGTGAAAGTGTTTACATTGAACAGTATTTAGCAATCATAATAAAAGTCTGATATCGATATAGTGTTTACCGGTAAATCTATCGTCAACAACTTTCCCTTATTCACAAGTATCCCACAAAACAATTGACCAGTCAAGACTACACCACCAGGTGGCAGGCTACTCCCCTCAACAATGACTCCTGTCCTGTCCCACACATCAGTGTCAACAATGACTCTTGTCCTGTCCCACACATTAGTGTCAACATTGACTCCTGTCCCGCCCATCAAAGTGCTAAAAGGAGCAGACAGTTCCAGTATTTGTGTCCGTCATAATTTCTGAGAGTTTCAACTGTTGGATTTGATATATAATGGCAATTTTGCATATAAGAGCCCGGATAGCTCAGTCGGTAGAGCATCAGACTTTTAATCTGAGGGTCCAGGGTTCAAGTCCCTGTTCGGGCGATAGTGTTTTCTCTCCAGGTGTGTTAGAATCGTATAACCAAGGCATAATAGGTAGTTCAATTATGCAAATCACCTGCCGTACAATTTTCAGAGAACAGGTAAGCTTGCAAAAGAGATGTATGTATGTATGTGTGCACAGAAAAGAAACAAGATGTATTTCGTTCTCGGTTCTAAAGTTTATACATTTGTTGTTACATACTTTTGCATACTTTAAATTTGAAGTATATCCCATACCAAGGGGGTTCATGTCAGATGAACGACAGGTATGCAAGTAGGCCAATGGCTGACCTCGTATTGGGACTATGAACCGGAGTTGGCTTTGCTCGCCTACAAATGGTAAAGCGATCTGCTATTACACATGGATAATAAGCGGATACATTACTAATAATATAGTAGCCAATACATTTTTTTTATGTACAAGAAATTAATTAATGAACTGAGTTGCAGGCCTAGGCAAGGGCTCAGTCTTGAATGCAGGGGAAAAACAGCACAAAATGTGCACCATTTTGGGTCCCCAGAACCAGGATTGAGAACCACTGGCTGTATTGTTCTGCATATGGTGTTGCAACAATCTTCAAGTCAAAGTTCATTGGTCCATACACAGATTTGCAGATGTTATTCCAGGTGCAGCGAAATGCTTGTTTCTAGCTCCAACAGTGCAGCTATACTTAGTAAAAAAACAATACACATGTAGTCCATAAAAAAATGAAGAAATATCAGAACGAGCCATGTCAGAGACCGGAATATAAATATACACAGTGTACAAAACATTAAGGACACCTTCCTAGTATTAAGTTGCAATTGGGTTGAGGTTCGGGTGATTGTGGAGGCCAGGTATTCAACTCTCCTTCTTGGTCAAATAGCTTTGAGGTGTGTTTTGGGTCATTGTCCTGTTGAAAAACAAATGATAGTCCCACTAAGTGCAAACCAGATGGGATGACGTAACGCTGCAGAATGCTGTGGTTGCCCTGCTGGTTAAGTGTGCCTTGAATTCTAAATAAATAACTGACAGCGTCACCAGCAAAGCATCCTCACACCATCCCACCTCCTCCTCCGTGCTTCATGGTGGGAACCACACGATCAGAGATAATCCGTTCACCTAGTCTGTGTCTCACAAAGACATCGCGGTTGGAACCAAAAATGTCCAATTTGGATTTATCAGACCAAAGGACAGATTTCCAGGTGACTACGTCATGAAGCTGGTCGAGAGAATGCCAAGAGTGTGCAAAGTTGTCAAGGCAAAAGGTGGCTACAAAAACAAGATGTAACTGACCAGCCAGACCAGGTACACCACCTACACCACCAGGTGACAGGCCACTCCCACTCAACACTGACTCCTGTCCTCCAGTCCCACCCATCTGCTGAGAGGAGCAGTTAATTCCAATGTTTGGATTGGTTACAGTTCTGACAAATACAGACCATAGTTTCTAGCGCTGACAATGTATCATAGCAGTTCCCCTTGAACAGAATAGAGCCCGGATAGCTCAGTCGGTAGAGCATCAGACTTTTAATCTGAGGGTCCAGGGTTCAAGTCCCTGTTCGGGCGATACAATTTTCTCTCCAGGGGTGTTTGATTGAGTCTTGAGTCATGATAGTAGTTCAATTATGCTAATCACGTGCCGTTTAATTTTCAGAGGAGTGACGTCAGTTGAACAGGTAAGCTTGCGAAAGAGATTTGTGGACTGACAAAAATATGATGTAATTATTCTACGGCTCTAACGTTTTTACACTTGTTGCATACTTTAAATTTGAAATGCATCCTGAAGCCTACCAAAGTTTTTTTTTAAACGTGTTGCTTGTCCAATATGCAAGTAGTTGGAGTAGGCCAAGTGGTAAAACGCCAACCATTCTCTATGGTATATCCTTGCTGGCTTGGGCCTATGGAATGGAGTCGGCTATGCTCGGCTACAAACTGTTATTAAACTATCTGGTATTACACACGGAAAATAAACCGATACATCACTAGTAATATAGTAGTAGTATTTTATTTATGTCCAAGAAATTAAAAGCCATTAAAGGAGTTGCAGGGCTATATGAGAATTCAGGAAAAACAGCACAGCTGGCTTGTGCATATTTGCCTCCTGGTAGTAAGAAAAAGGTGTTTTTGTAAAAGTAGGGGAGTATGTTTGTTTCTTTGAAATGGTGCAGGGGTCTCTTAGCTGTCCACATGGATTCCATGTGTGCAGCCCAAAAAAAGCATGCATGGGCCAACTGTTTCTCGTTCTGAGTCTCATGAAAATGGACATTGGATTGTATGTAAAATATGTAGGCATATATTTATTTAGGCTCACATTCTGGTATTTTCAGATATGTTTTTGGTTTATTACAGACAGTATTCTGTCTCTTTTTCTGCTCATATTGACAGTTTGGCCTTGGCGAGAGAAGTCGAGGCTGTGTTCTGCTCACATTGACAGTTTGGCCTTGGCGAGAGAAGTCGAGGCTGTGTTCTGCTCACATTGACAGTTTGGCCTTGGCGAGAGAAGTCGAGGCTGTGTTCTGCTCACATTGACAGTTTGGCCTTGGCGAGAGAAGTCGAGGCTGTGTTCTGCTCACATTGACAGTTTGGCCTTGGCGAGAGAAGTCGAGGCTGTGTTCTGCTCATATTGACAGTTTGGCCTTGGCGAGAGAAGTCGAGGCTGTGTTCTGCTCATATTGACAGTTTGGCCTTGGCGAGAGAAGTCAAGGCTGTGTTCTGCTCACATTGACAGATTGGCCTTGGCGAGAAAAGTCGAGGCTGTGTTCTGCTCATATTGACAGTTTGGCCTTGGCGAGAGAAGTCGAGGCTGTGTTCTGCTCATATTGACAGTTTGGCCTTGGCGAGAGAAGTCGAGGCTGTGTTCTGTTCTGCATTAGCAACTCTCACTCAAGGCAGTATAAATGGTAAGCCATGCGGTTTATATGTTTTGTGGCCCACCACTGCACCATTCATTTCCATTGTTTTGACCCTCCATTGTCTATCCCATAGAGAATTGTAGAGGGCTCTAGTGCCCAAAAGCCAGTTTTAGCATGGGTGGTGCCATTGAGACTTACATCATTTTGAAGTAGTCAACTGGGTGGGGCTTCCTATGGGTTAAGGAAGGATCACATAATTCCATTTGGGTAATTCGGAGGGATAATCCAATTAGTTATACTCGTGAGCAAACATTCCATAACTGCAGGTGGCAGTAAAATGCCAACCACGACTTTATACCTATTCAAATGGCACACTCCAGGTGGCAGTATGCAAATGAACCCTTTTTAGTTTGTTTACCAGCTCATAGAAGTAGTAGAATAAGAAAATGGATTACTTCAAAATGGAGATGGCCGCAATGGCGCTGTCGGCCCAGAAAGCCAAATTCCATAGAAGGCCACATAGAGATGTCAGATTTGAAAATTCAGAATAATAACACTTTAGTCATCACCTTTGTGAACAAACCATCCATTGAATTATTAAAATAATTGTCGCTGAGGCCAAATGTTTTTTCCCCCGTCACTTTCAGCCAAAGATATTAACTCTTTTTTTATATTCATCCAGTGTCTGCTATGTTTTTGGACGACGTGATGATGCGATGTTGGTCTGTATAAACCGGATGCAACCCAGATATAAACGGAGCTGCCCTGTATTGTGCAATTCCAGTCCTCTGGGGCCTGACTGCTGTCACAGTTTTGACCCAGCCCCAGCTAACACACATGACTCTAATAATCACCTAATCATGATCTTCAGTTTAGAATGCAATTTGATTAAACAGCTGTGTTTACTAGGGATGGAGAAAAAGTGTGACACCAATCAGGCCCCCGAGGACTGGAGTTGGCCAGCCCCAATGATGAGTCCTCTATCATTCTCTATGGTATATCCTTGCTGGCTTCTGTGTTACCACTGGGGGCTAGTTTACTTGAATGGGAGTGGAACGTCCGTTTTAGAAGGGCTATACAGCGTTATGTTTAGGGTGTTTTAACAACCTTGTTAGCTTAGTAAAATGCACGTGAACAGTACTGTACGAACAGAAGCAATTAAAAATCATGTTAATTAGGCATGGTCTTCAGGCCTCGTTGGCGCAGTAGGCAGCGCGTCAGTCTCATAATCTGAAGGTCGTGAGTTCGAGCCTCACACGGGGCAGACATCTTTTGTTGTAATTTTACGGTTGAGATGCGATTTTTAAACAATTTACAATATTCTATTTTGAATAATGTTTATGGAGAATCATCACTTTGTGTGTGCCTCTGTGTTTGACAGTGGTAGAGTAGTTGAAACTGGGATCCAGTGAAGGCTACCATGGGAGGAGCCAATGGAATGGCATCAAACACGTAGAAACCATGTGTTTGATACCGTTCCACTGATTCCGCTCCAGCCATTACCACGAGCCGTCCTCCCCATTTAAGGTGCCACCAATCTTTTGTGCTGGGATCCCGTGTTATGGTGTCCTGTCATTTGTCCCAACTAGCTCTCTCTTCTTTGTGGCCAGGCTCCATCCATGCTGTTCTTTTATTATTGAAGTAGGAGTCACTGATACGTTTTAACCTCTGACAAAGGCCGTGCTTCTCAGTGCCCGGCTAGCTCAGTCGGTAGAGCATGAGACTCTTAATCTCAGGGTCGTGGGTTCGAGCCCCACGTTGGGCGAACATCTTTTTTTGTAGGGACAGCAGTGGAGAGGAAGTGTTCTTGAAATTTGTGTAAAATGTATTTTACTAAAATGAAAGTATAATTGAGAGTACTTTTCACAGGAGTTATGGCAGACGTTAGTCTCCCGGCTCTCTCTGTTCTGGGCGCTGAGATTATGGTAGATGGAACAGCACTAATTCTGTTATGGCAGTAAAGTACCAGTATATGTGTTTAGGGAAAGAGGTTTGCAAAAGGGTTGATGAATCTCCAGCATGTTGTCAGTTAACTTTGTTGTATTTTGTCGGAACCACACGTTCAAGGAGAAAACTAAAAGAAATCGTCCCTGGGTGGGCTCGAACCACCAACCTTTAGATTAACAGTCTAACGCGCTAGCCGATTGCGCCACAGAGACGGTGAAACCTCTTAGAATGAAACATGCTAAAAATCTGCATCGTCTGAAATCGGGTGACTCAGAATTTTGTTAGAGTTTAGAGAGCACCGGTAAGGGGTGATTTGTATTTCATTTAGTCTCAGGATATTGACACTGATCTCTCATTAGCTCAGCCTACTATGGGTGCTGCCGAGCTGCAAAGCGTGTCACTTAGCATTGAAAAGCACCCCAAGTCCAACAGAACGGAATGAAGTGGTCTAGCACGGGGACTGTGATATTCTTAATAATGGTCACATAAACATGGTGGACACGTCTCTGTGGCGCAATCGGCTAGCGCGTTAGACTGTTAATCTAAAGGTTGGTGGTTCGAGCCCACCCAGGGACGAAGTTATATTTTGCAACCTGATAAATAGGTCCTTGCAACCCAGAAGCATTGGGACATCCTTACCCCATTTTAAATGGTTATGGTTAGTTAAGGGTTTAGGGGGGTAGGGACGTCCCAAGGATCCCGGATAGCACTAATCCATAGGGCTGGGCGATATGACGATATATATCGTGTGACGATAGACGTTTTTCTATCATGTCATATTAGGCTCTATCGTTTATTTCGTTGTGTCGCAAATCACACTCTTTACCGTAATATTTTTAGTCAATTGGACGACGCTTTGCATTCTTCCACACTTGTCGTGTGGCCACGTGGAAGGAAATTTGCAACACAAACAAACATGGAGGAGAGTGAAAGTGACACACGGAGACACAGAGTTCATACCTAAAAGAGGGGATACTTCGGTCGCATGGACGTGGTTTGGGTATGAAAAGTCTGACACTGACCAGAAAACCATCCTTTGCAAAATATGCCGCAGTCCGGTCCCGACAACAGGCTCAAACACCATTAACCTTCTTTTTTTTACTACCTAACATAAACTCACCCCATTCCGTACAAATGTGCGCAACCGCAACATTCAAAAGAGGCTACAAAGAAAACTAATGGGACTGGAGCGA
Source organism: Oncorhynchus mykiss (assembly GCF_013265735.2). Classification (NCBI taxonomy): domain Eukaryota; kingdom Metazoa; phylum Chordata; class Actinopteri; order Salmoniformes; family Salmonidae; genus Oncorhynchus; species Oncorhynchus mykiss. The sequence goes on from NC_048571.1 coordinate 16,931,715, forward strand.
CTGTGTTGACGTCAAAATCGGGGGTGTGAACTGGGTTTCTATTCAAGCGTTGATCTACATGGTATGGTAATGGCTCTATAGTATTGGAGAAAAGTTGAAAAAACGGTCCCTCCGTTACATCTTGACATGTCATGTCGTAACTCACAGCAAGCATAAAGCAACTATTTCTGTCTTACAATCTCTCTCCACCAGGTGTAGCATTTCTATCATCCTTTTTTTCATCATCATTGTATGCGATCATAATTCTCAAAGCCGCTGTTTACTTCTAAGATCACTTTAGCACTGCCCTAAAAACCCAATTCAAATTCGACACAAACCTTCAAAGAGGTGTGTAATGACACAATATATAAACTCTTTATAGTGTTTTATTTACATTTTAGAGGCGATAAGGTGATAAGTTGGACAGATCGAGTGAAAAAAAGCCATTTTCCCACACAACATCTCTCCGTCTCACTATCACGCATTAGTTTCGCTTCCCCACCCGCCATTTAAAAAAAAGACCAGACGGGGCTCATTGCCTGCTTGAATTATGCAGAAACGGGCAGCGTTTAGGTCATGTAATTGATTATGTTAGAAAGGGGAGAAATTGTTGCTTTTCAATGGTATTGACATAACAGTGGATCTGGAAGTATTATGTTTTTGGGGCGCTAAAATAAGGGCAATTGTACAGACCAAGGCGATGTACGAGTTTAGGTGAGTTTACGTTACGCAAGAATCATGTACTGAAACAGTACGGAGAGTCTACGTGTAACGGATGTGAAACAGCTAGCTAGTCGGTGGTGCGCGCTAAATAGCGTTTCAATCGGTGACGTCACTTGCTCTGAGACCTTGAAGTAGTGGTTCCCCTTGCTCTGCAAGGGCCGTGGCTTTTGTGGAGCGATGGGTAACGATGCTTCGTGGGTGACTGTTGTTGATGTGTGCAGAGGGTCCCTAGTTCGTGCCCGGGTATGGGCGAGGGGACGGTCTAAAGTTATACTGTTACATACGGATGAAACCCTAAAAAGTGGGCGGATTGCCTTGTAAGAATTTGCCGACGAGTAGGTAAACCACCACTACCCTCTGTATTATTGGCCAACGTGCAATCATTGGAAAACAAACTGGACGATCTACGATTAAGACTGTGACATGAAACTGTAATATCTAATGTTTCACTGAGACGTGGCTAAAAGACAACACAGATAATATAGACCTGGCTGGCTTCACCGCGCATCGGCCGGACAGAACAGCTACGTCTTGTAAGACGAGGGGTGGCGGTGTGTCTTATGTCAATAACTGCTGGTGTGCTTTGTCTAATATTAAAGAAGTCTCAAAGTATTGCTCGCCTGAGGTAGAATACCTCATGATAAGCTGTAGACCACACTATCTACAATCTATATTATTCTTAGCTGTCTATTTACCACCACAAACCGATGCTGGCACTAAAACTGCACTCAACAAGCTGTATATGTTACGGTGCGTGAATGAGGACCCAAAAGCGAACTAACTTAAACAGAGCTTCTTTAATAACCAAACATAGGTAGGCTCAGATAGACCGGCAGATTCCGACAGGACAGGACAAGGTTACAGCAAACATGACGATAGTCTGGCTCAGGCATGAAACACAACAAACAAGAATCCGACAAGGACAGGAACAGAAACAGAGAGAGATATAGGGACCTAATCAGAGGGAAAAAGGGAACAGGTGGGAAACGGGGTGAATGGGTAGTTAGAGGAGACAAGGAACAGCTGGGGGAAAGCGGGGGAGAAAAGGTAACCTAACAACGACCAGCAGAGGGAGACAGGGTGAAGGGAAAGGACAGAGACAAGACACAACATGACAGTACATGACAGTACCCCCCCACTCACCGAGCGCCTCCTGGCGCACTCGAGGAGGAAACCTGGCGGCAACGGAGGAAATCCTCGATCAGCGCACGGTCCAGCACGTCCCGAGAGGGAACCCAACTCCTCTCCTCAGGACCGTACCCCTCCCAATCTACGAGGTACTGGTGACCACGGCCCCGAGGACGCATGTCCAAAATTCTACGGACCCTGTAGATGGGTGCGCCCTCGACAAGGATGGGGGGGGGGGGGGGAAGACGAGCGGGGGCGCGAAGGACGGGCTTGATGCAGGAGACATGGAAGACCGGGTGGACGCGACGAAGGTATCGCGGAAGAAGAAGTCGAACTGCGACAGGATTAATGACCCGAGAAATACGGAACGGACCAATGAACCGCGGGGTCAACTTGCGAGAAGCCGTCTTAAGGGGAAGGTTCTGAGTGGAGAGCCAAACTCTCTGACCGCGACAATATCTAGGACTCTTAGTTCTACGCTTATTAGCAGCCCTCACAGTCTGCGTCCTATAACGGCAAAGTGCAGACCTGACCCTCTTCCAGGTGCGCTCGCAACGTTGGACAAAAGCCTGAGCGGAGGGGACGCTGGACTCGGCGAACTGAGATGAGAACAGCGGAGGCTGGTACCCGAGGCTACTCTGAAAAGGAGATAGCCCGGTCGCAGACGAAGGAAGCGAGTTGTGGGCGTATTCTGCCCAGGGGAGCTGTTCTGACCAAGACGCAGGGTTACGAAAAGAAAGACTGCGTAAGATGCGACCAATAGTCTGATTGGCCCGTTCTGCTTGACCGTTAGACTGGGGGTGAAAGCCGGAAGAGAGACTGACGGAAGCCCCAATCAAACGGCAAAACTCCCTCCAAAATTGAGACGTGAATTGCGGACCTCTGTCCGAAACGACGTCTGACGGAAGGCCATGAATTCTGAAAACATTCTCGATGATGATTTGTGCCGTCTCTTTAGCAGAAGGAAGCTTAGCAAGGGGAATGAAATGAGCCGCCTTAGAGAACCTATCGACAACCGTAAGAATAACAGTCTTACCCGCTGACGAAGGCAGTCCGGTGACAAAATCTAAGGCGATGTGAGACCACGGTCGAGAGGGAATAGGAAGCGGCCTGAGACGGCCGGCAGGAGGAGAGTTACCGGACTTAGTCTGCGCGCAGACCGAACAAGCAGCCACGAAACGACGCGTGTCATGCTCCCGGGTGGGCCACCAAAAACGCTGGCGAATGGAAGCAAGCGTACCCCGAACGCCAGGGTGGCCGGCTAACTTGGCAGAGTGAGCCCACTGAAGAACGGCCAGACGAGTAGGAACGGGAACGAAAAGAAGGTTCCTAGGACAAGCGCGCGGCGACGGAGTGTGAGTGAGCGCTTGTTTTACCTGCCTCTCAATTCCCCAGACAGTCAACCCGACAACACGCCCCTCAGGGAGAATCCCCTCGGGGTCAGTGGAGGCTACTGAAGAACTGAAGAGACGAGACAAAGCATCAGGCTTGGTGTTCTTAGAGCCCGGACGATAAGAAATCACAAACTCGAAACGAGCGAAAAACAGCGCCCAACGCGCCTGACGCGCATTAAGTCGTTTGGCAGAACGGATGTACTCAAGGTTCCTATGGTCAGTCCAAACGACAAAAGGAACGGTCGCCCCCTCCAACCACTGTCGCCATTCGCCTAGGGCTAACCGGATGGCGAGCAGTTCGCGGTTACCCACATCATAGTTACGTTCCGACGGCGACAGGCGATGAGAAAAATACGCGCATGGGTGGACCTTGTCGTCAGAGAGGGAGCGCTGAGAAAGGATGGCTCCCACGCCCACCTCTGACGCGTCAACCTCGACAACGAACTGTCTAGAGACGTCAGGTGTAACAAGGATAGGAGCGGATGTAAAACGATTCTTGAGGAGATCAAAAGCTCCCTGGGCGGAAACGGACCACTTAAAGCACGTCTTGACAGAAGTAAGGGCTGTGAGAGGAGCTGCCACCTGACCGAAATTACGGATGAAACGACGATAGAAGTTCGCGAAGCCGAGAAAGCGCTGCAGCTCGACGCGTGACTTAGGGACGGGCCAATCAATGACAGCTTGGACCTTAGCGGGATCCATCTTAATGCCTTCAGCGGAAATAACAGAACCGAGAAATGTGACGGAGGAGGCATGAAAAGTGCACTTCTCAGCCTTCACAAAAAGACAATTCTCTAAAAGGCGCTGGAGGACACGTCGAACGTGCTGAACATGAATCTGGAGTGACGGTGAAAAAATCAGGATATCGTCAAGGTAAACGAAAACAAAGATGTTCAGCATGTCTCTCAGGACATCATTGACTAATGCCTGAAAGACAGCTGGAGCGTTAGCGAGGCCGAAAGGAAGAACCCGGTATTCAAAGTGCCCTAACGGAGTGTTAAACGCCGTCTTCCACTCGTCCCCCTCCCTGATGCGCACGAGATGGTAAGCGTTACGAAGGTCCAACTTAGTGAAAAACCTGGCTCCCTGCAGGATCTCGAAGGCTGAAGACATAAGAGGAAGCGGATAACGATTCTTCACTGTTATGTCATTCAGCCCTCGATAATCTATGCAGGGGCGCAGAGACCCGTCCTTCTTCTTGACAAAAAAAAAACCCCGCTCCGGCGGGAGAGGAGGAGGGGACTATGGTACCGGCGTCAAGAGCTACAGACAAATAATCTTCGAGAGCCTTACGTTCGGGAGCCGACAGAGAGTATAGTCTACCCCGGGGGGGGGTGGTTCCCGGAAGGAGATCAATACTACAATCATACGACCGGTGTGGAGGAAGAGAGGTGGCCCTGGACCGACTGAACACCGTGCGCAGATCGTGATATTCCTCCGGCACCCCTGTCAAATCACCAGGCTCCTCCTGTGAAGAAGAGACAGAGGAAACAGGAGGGATAGCAGACATTAAACATTTCACATGACAAGAGACGTTCCAGGAGAGGATAGAATTACTAGACCAATTAATGGAAGGATTATGACAAACTAGCCAGGGATGGCCCAAAACAACAGGTGTAAAAGGTGAACGAAAAATTAAAAAATAAATGGTTTCACTATGATTACCAGAAACAGTGAGGGTTAAAGGTAGCGTCTCACGCTGAATCCTGGGGAGAGGACTACCATCCAGGGCGAACAAGGCCGTGGGCTCCTTTAACTGTCTGAGAGGAATGTCATGTTCCCGAGCCCAGGTCTCGTCCATAAAACAGCCCTCCGCCCCAGAGTCTATTAAGGCACTGCAGGAAGCTGACGAACCGGTCCAGCGTAGATGGACCGACAAGGTAGTGCAGGATCTTGAAGGAGAGACAGGAGTAGTAGCGCTCACCAGTAGCCCTCCGCTTACTGACGAGCTCTGGCCTTTTACTGGACATGAAGTGACAAAATGACCAGCGGAACCGCAATAGAGACAGAGGCGGTTGGTGATTCTCCGTTCCCTCTCCTTAGTCGAGATGCGGATACCTCCCAGCTGCATGGGCTCAGCACCCGAGCCGGCAGAGGAAGATGGTAGTGATGCGGAGAGGGAGGCGACGGAGAGCGCAAGCTCCTTTCCACGAGCTCGGTGACGAAGATCAACCCGTCGCTCAATGCGAATAGCGAGTTCAATCAAGGAATCCACGCTGGAAGGAACCTCCCGGGAGAGATTCTCATCCTTTACCTCTGCGCGGAAACCCTCCAGAAGACGAGCGAGCAAGGCCGGCTCGTTCCAGCCACTGGAGACAGCAAGAGTGCGAAACTCAATAGAGTAGTCTGTTATGGATCGATTGCCTTGACATAGGGAAGACAGGGCCCTGGAAGCCTCCTCCCCAAAAACAGATCGATCAAAAACCCGTATCATCTCCTCCTTAAAGTCTTGATACTGGTTAGTACACTCAGCCCTTGCCTCCCAGATTGCCGTGCCCCACTCACGAGCCCGTCCAATAAGGAGAGATATGACGTAGGCGACACGAGCAGTGCTCCTGGAGTAAGTGTTGGGCTGGAGAGAAAACACAATATCACACTGGGTGAGGAACGAGCGGCATTCAGTGGGCTCCCCAGAGTAACACGGCGGGTTATTGATTCTGGGCTCCGGAGATTCGAAAGCCCTGGAAGTGGCCGGTGGATCGAGGCGGAGATGGTGAACCTGTTCTGTGAGGTTGGAGACTTGGGTGGCCAGGGTCTCAACGGCATGTCGAGCAGCAGACACTTCCTGCTCGTGTCTGCCTAGCATCGCTCCCTGGATCCCGACGGCTGAGTGGAGAGGATCCGAAGTCGCTGGGTCCATTCTTGGTCGGATTCTTCTGTTACGGTGCGTGAATGAGGACCCAAAAGCGAACTAACTTAAACAGAGCTTCTTTAATAACCAAACATAGGTAGGCTCAGATAGACCGGCAGATTCCGACAGGACAGGACAAGGTTACAGCAAACATGACGATAGTCTGGCTCAGGCATGAAACACAACAAACAAGAATCCGACAAGGACAGGAACAGAAACAGAGAGAGATATAGGGACCTAATCAGAGGGAAAAAGGGAACAGGTGGGAAACGGGGTGAATGGGTAGTTAGAGGAGACAAGGAACAGCTGGGGGAAAGCGGGGGAGAAAAGGTAACCTAACAACGACCAGCAGAGGGAGACAGGGTGAAGGGAAAGGACAGAGACAAGACACAACATGACAGTACATGACAGTATAAGGCCATAAGCGACCAAGAAAATGCTCATCCAGTAGCGTCACTCCTAGTGGCTGGGGACTATAATGTAGGCAAATTTAAATTTAAATTTAAGTCTTACCTAATTTCTACCAGCATGTCATATGTGCAACCAGAGGGAAAAAAACTCTCGAACATCTTTACTCCACACACAGAGACCCATACAACGTTTTCCCTCGCCCTCCATTTGGAAAATCTGACCATAATAATATCCTCCTGACTCCTGCTTATAAGCCAAAACTAAAGTAGGATGTACCAGTAACTCGCACTATACGGAAGTGGGCAGATGACTTGCCTAGTTAAATAAAACATTTAAATGACGCGGATGCTACACTTCAGGACTGTTTTGCTAGCACAGACTGGAATATGTTCAGGGATTCAATTTAAATAAAGGTTAAATATATTTTGTTTAAATCATCCAATGGCATTGAGGAGTATACCACCTCAGTCACCGGCTTCATCAATAAGTGCATCAACGACGTCGTCCCCACAGTGACCGTACGTACATTCCCTAACCAGAAGCCATGGATTACAGGCAACATTTGCACTGAGCTAAAGGCTAGAGCTGACGCTTTCAAGGAGCGGGACACTAACCTGGCCACTTATAAGAAATCCCTCTATGCCCTCAGACAAACCATCAAACAGGCAAAGGGTCAATATAGGACTAAGACTGAATCCTACTACACTGGCTCTGACACTCGTCGGATGTGGCAGGGCTTGAAAAATATTACGGACTCCAAAGGGAAATCCAGCCGCAAGCTGCCCAGTGACGTGAGCCTACCAGACGGGCGAAATGCCTTTTATGCTCGCTTCGAGGCAAGCAACACTGAAGCATGCATGAGAGCACCAGCTGTTCCGGATGACTGTGTGATCACGCTCTCTATAGCCGATGTGAGCAAGACCTTTAAACAGGTCAATATTCACAAAGCTTCGGGGGCCAGACGGATTACCAAGACATGTACTCAAAGCATGCTTGGACCAACTGGCAATGCAGCAATGCAGAGTTAAGATAAAGATAAAAACATACCTATATATAGAAATAGTGACACAAGGAATAAATACACAGTGAATAACAATAATGAGTAAAAGTAACATGGTTATATACAGGGAGTACCAGTACCGAGTCGATGTGTAGCGGTACGAGGTAATTGAGGTAGCTATGTACATATAGGTAGGGGTAAAGTGCCTAGGCAACGGGATAGATAAGACTGTAGCAGCAGTGTATGTGGTGAGTGTGAATGGGTGTGTGGCGTCAGTATGCATGTGTGCTGTGCTGTGTGTGTGTTGGTTTGTCAGTATAAGTACGTTTTGTGTGTGGGTAGAGTCTAGTGTGTGTGTGTGTGTGTGCATAGTCAGTGCAAGATTTAGTGCAAAAAAGTATGTGTTTGTCTTCCGGGGAGAATGGGATATGCAACAACAAAAAAATTGCATTTGCTCAGATAGTAAATGGACCAATAAAGTAATCCTCATCTTAAATATATCTATTTTTAGAGAATAACTAGTATGAATAAAAGTTTAATGAAAACAACAACAACATAACAGCCTCCAATATATAGACACTGGTGTTCTAACATAACTAGCCGGCTACCACCCGGTTACTCAACCCTGCACCTTGTACATAGACAAAGACTCACTGGTAACTTTAATAATGGAACGCTAGTCACTTGAATAATGTTGACATACTGTTTTACTCGTTTCATATCTATATACTGTGCTCTACTGTATTTTAGTCAATGCCACTCCGACATTGCTCGTCCTAATATCTATATATTTTTGAATTCCGTTCTTTTACTTTTAGATTTGTGTGAATTGTTGGATACTGCTGCACTGTTGGAGCGAGGAACACAAGCATTTCGCTGCACACGCAATAACATATGCTAAATATGTGCATGTGACCAATAACATTTGATTTGAGTTAAGCTTTGACAAACGCAGTAACTGTCATTAGCCTATCAATAGCTAAATCTATTTTTTCATGAATAATGACGTCTGATAAATAAATAACCATTATGTTTAGTCTATAATCTTTCAGTGACCCACTATTTATTGTGTATGTTAAAAAAATGTAATAAAAAAAAATGCTTACATAATTTTTAAAAATCATCTTGATCAAGGCGGTGTTAGCTACTTTGGACGAATATAGACCCTTTGCATTATACGCCTCGGCTCTAGAAAAAAGGAACTTTATATCTTAGTTATAAGTTATAAGTATCCATGTCATAATCTTCAAGAAACGGACCTTTCCATACATCATTAATGTTCACTTACACAACCTCCTGTCCGTTACAAAACAAACCACATAACACAAGGGGGGAAAAAACACAACACACCAATGGGGGCGCTCCCTTGAAGTCACGTGCCATCACCAAACGCAGCGCATTCACCTAGGTCACAGTAAAATTAGGTTGACGGTTTATTTATTTACTATGCGTTGATTAATTTGAAGCCCCATATGCATTTAGAATTTCTCTCCAATCGCGTGTATCCTAATTCGGGAGGTTATACAAACTTTCAGTGTAGCAGGTTGCATTAAAAAAGCAACCAGTGATTGGACGAAGTCAATTCTCGGTCTGTCTTTATCGACCAATTCATTCATTTTTTTTTGTTACACAGATGTTATAGACTTCGCTGATATGGATGTTCGTTTGGAAAACCACTTAGATTATTTTATCCACGACAATACTGCTGCTGCGTGGTTGAGTCCAGAAATGCTGTCAGTTGCACGGGAAGCCTTCGGTGCTGGGGACTTCAACCTCCTTGCTGAGATCTACAGCTCCCAGTTGGCGGACCTCCGACACCCGGACCGGAGCCTCTGCCTCCTGAAAGCGGACGCGCTCAGCCGGGCAGGGCGGGTAGCGGACGCTCTGGAATCATACTGGACCGCCGCCAACTTGGACAGGTTACGACCAAATGAACTAGGGTCTTTCGTTGACTGTATTGCGCACACTTTACGCGTAAAAGAATGCCTAAAAGAATGCACAGACTCAGATGGGGTTTCCGAGGATGAGCATTCGTTGGACCTGTTCTCATGTCGGCTTTGCAAGTGCTTGTTAATCGAGCCAACAACTTTGGAATGCGGCCATACATTCTGCAAACCATGCATTGAGGATGACGGTGTCAAAGAATGTGAATTATGTCGTTACAAACTGAACGAAACAAGTAGACAATTAAAACCAATCTGTTTTAAAGTGAATGTAGTACTCGGAGGCCTGTTGGGTAAATGGTTTTGCGCAGAGAGTGAAGCAAGACGATGCTGGCTTGAAGGGGATAGAATGCGGAACGAACGTGGCTTTATCAACGCTCTTGAAAAATACAACAACGCTCTTGAAAAAGGTAGAGCAAAATAAAAAACTATTTAATTAAAGGGAAAATCCGCAGTTGAGACTAAGCGTATTCAGCGACATTTTTAGTAAAAAGCTGAGGGATGGGGTTGAAGAAATGTAACCACTCCAATTCATAGAACTAACAGTGCAGTTAAACAAGCTTACATTTTGGATTCTGATAGATAACGGTTGAAAAAAGGTCATGAGCCATTTTAAGTTATATTCTAAGAATCAATGGGTGCATAACATAAATGTTAAGTCCAAAAATGAATGTAGCAACTGAAGATTGTCCCTTTAACATTGCATCATCATTCTATTCTCATGATCTTTCTGTGCACATTGAAATAAAAGCCTGTAAGCAACGTCAGTGAAAAGCATAGGTTTGTAATAGGTTATGTCAACCCGTAAGGTCATAGCCATGTTATTGACATCACTGATTGAAGGGGAACAGCCCCAGTCTGCAGGTATAATCCTATCACTGCCACCAGTGTAGCGATTGGGTGAGGGGAAACAGTGGTTATGGGATAAGTGCATTACCACATGTGCCATGTTCATAACACAAACTATACCAGATAGAGGTTGGGATATATTAGCATCACACCATGATGACAAGTTCCGCTAAGGCATGAGTTGTGTAAGTAAAGTCATGCACTTTTGTCATAATAGCACAGCCAGAAGAATCATGGGCTGACCTGGTTTGTAGAGAAATGCCTGTGGAGTTTGAGGGAACTCTAGTCTGGGGATCAGAGTAGGCAGAAGGTAGCTTCTACTTTATTATTTCATGCATAGGTAGCAATGGTAGGCTTTCCAAATAAGTCAGGCGTTGCATAGACAAATGCATTGTGGTGTTAGACACAGGCAGACATTTTTGTCTTGACCCACACACAGCATTGAATGACAGGGCGTCTGGAAGTGACACTCCTTCTCTAATCTCTACCCATCAGTAATGTAGACCTCAGCGCGCAAGGTAATAGGATAGAGGTATGCCACGTTCTGAGGGCAGGAATGGTGGAACAGCTTCAACTCATGACCTAGCCCAGAACTAGTTCCATATGACCTGGATCTTCTGAAATAATATTCTGCTCTACATACAGCTTGTCATCATTTGCGTAACTGTTTATAGGTTGAATATGTAGGTAACACATAACCCTTTGACAATCCCCTTGAAAGGGTAATGAATACAGGTAAAGCTGTCAAGTAATGACATATCAATGACAAACTAATAATTAACTGTCTTCAAACCCATACAGCCTGGTTTTATACTGGTTTTAAGGTACTGAACACGAGCAATGGAGGGTGCTGGAGATATGTGAATAACTTAAGCTGAATCGGACTCTTAACTAATGTTTGTATCATGTTCTCTCCTCGCAGCCCCTTCTATGTGTAGGCTGCTGAGCCGACGGGCAGAGCTGCATATGGAGATGAGCAACTTCAGACAGGCCCTACAGGATGGAGACGCCATGTGTCGACTGATGCCCCTCTCTCCCAAGGTAAGGAAACACTCAACTGTTTCCTGACATTAACACATTTACCCACATGTTTTTGTGTAAGTTAACCTCAAGATGCTGTGGTACTTGGGTTTTGTGTTCTCAGGCTCACTACGTGAAGGCCCTGGCTCTGAACAAAGCCGGTTATAATGAAGAGGCTCTGCAAGAATACCTCTACTGTCTGGCTCTGAAGCCAGACTGGACCTCAGTCAAGCTGGAAACGCAAAAGTTAAGCGACTCCACTGTGTTTCTATAGCATTGAAGTTGTATTAAATTGTATTAGTTAGTTCACCAAACCAGTTACACAACTACTTGTGTGCCCGATTGACTGCGATAACGGCCAGTCACTGTCTTATGTCTCTTTCCCCCTGTAGATGCTGAGTGAGATGTTCTCTGTGTTCAAGACGGACGGTCTCCCCACGTCATCACCCCACCCCCACCAAACAGGCCCCGCTCCCTACCTCAAACCAGCCTCCCTTCTCCTCGGCTCTCTCCATTCCACCCCTCGTAGATGGAGCCAAACCCCTATTGGCCGTAGAGACAGTTTGTCTGACACTGGGGCAGAGACCAAGTCCTCATGTGAGGACTCCAAGACCCTAGCTTCTGTTGTGGCTGCCTTACCTCTCCCCCCTGGCCTAAAGAGGAAGTTCTCAGACGAGCCCCAAGGCTCTGCACCCTCCAACAAGCTCCCCAGAAAAGGTACCCAATCCAACCCCTCCCATTCCAATTGGCAATTATTTATCGTTGCCAAAAAGTAGAATTTTAAAGTAATACTACTGAACAAAAATCTTGCAAAGTATCTTAGTGTTGCGTGAATGCAATCATTATAAACGTATAGAAACCTCAGCAATAATATAATGTAAATGTATTTGTTTGAGTCTTGTGTTCAGATGAGTCAAGCTCATCCCAGATGCCTGCTGCTTGTTGCAGTGAGAGGAGAGAGGTGCCCCCTCAGCTCCTGGATAGCTCTGACATGGACTGCTCTGTTTGTATGAGGTAAGTCAAACACACACACACACCCTGTCTGTAGGTCTAGTTTTCCCTACGTAGTTATTAAAACCATCCCTCCCCCATGCGTTTTTTCCAGGCTGTTCTACGAGCCAGTCACCACCCCCTGTGGACACACCTTCTGCATGAAGTGTCTTGAGCGCTGTCTGGACCACAACCCCAACTGCCCCCTGTGTAAAGAGAACATTACAGAGGTAAATAGTCACCACATAGACCAGTCTTCACTACTATTGGAAATGAATACCTATTACTGAAAGACAACATGAGTTAAGAAAGTAGTTATGACCCAAATTTCCCTTGTTATCTAATTGAACCTGTTGTAATTTCAGTACCTGGCCACTAGAGGGTACCATAAGACCCTGCTGATGGAGGAGGTGCTGCAGCGCTACCTGTCTGAGGAGCTGGCTGAGAGGAGCAAGGTGCACCAGGAAGAAATGGCAGAGCTGTCAAAGTGAGTCAGGCCTCATCACATTTCAGCCCCTAACCCCTTCTCAAAACAAAATGTCTGACAATGTTTTAGAATCCATCATTATGATACAATCTTATTTGGGCAGAATATCATATTTAGTGGTTTAACCCACGTTTTATTCTCTCTGCAGCTTGACCCAGGAAGTGCCCATCTTCATCTGCACCATGGCATTTCCCACAATCCCCTGCCCCCTGCAAGTCTTCGAGCCGTGTTATAGGCTGATGATCCGACGCTCTATGGAGACGGGAACCAAGCAGTTTGGAATGTGCATCGCTGACGACATCAAAGGGTGAGTGGAGGTTTTACACCTGTGCCCACACAGCCATAAAAAAAACACTTTGACACTAGTTTAACCAAAAGGGTAGTAAACCTATGTTTGCGACTCAATTCAAGATCATGTTAGCCAACTGAACTAAAGCCTACCCTATACACTTTATCTGAGTGCTAACAGGTTTCTGGTATAGTTACTCATCCACACAGGTGTAGCTCTGTGAACTACCTCCACTACACTAGCCTAACCCCCACACTTTCACTCCAACAGATTCATGTGAGCAAATGGCTAATACAGATGTAGGATCTTAATTTGATCACTCTTTTGTTGCAGAGAATATCCCTGCACAGCGGGAAATGCAAACTTGTAGTGTATTTGGAGTTTTAAAAAGGCTTCTAAAGTTTGTAAATTTGACTTGATTTGCCCTAACGAAAAACTTTATCAACCCCTACAAAAATGTCCATGAATTATAATCCACATAATAATTCCCATTTCCAGTTGCTGCAGGATAATTTTTCTGCTGTGGCAAACTGGCTCAAAATTAGATCCTACATTTGTATACCCTGCGTTTCCCTGACCACAGCTTCGCAGACTACGGCTGCATGTTGGAGGTGAAAGACGTGAAGTTCCAACCAGACGGGCGCTTGGTGGTCGACACGGTCGGAGTGTCCCGCTTCAGAGTGCTGAGCCACGGCCACCGTGACGGCTACAACACAGCCAAGATAAAGTACCTGGAGGACCAGAAGGTGGAGGGAGAGGAGCTGGCGGAGCTGCAGAAGCTGCATGACTGTGTGTACGAGCAGGCCAGCACCTGGTTCACCTCCCTCAAAGACAACATGAAGAACCAGATCGTCAGCCACTTTGGACAGCTGCCTGAAAAAGACTGTGACATACAGGTAGGAAACAGTCAGCAGATGGATACAGTAGAACTAGGATTTCGAGTTTTTCCTGGTTTCATTGCCTGGTCTGGAATAACTCGGACCCTATAGATCCACCCAGCTAAATCTGAATCCCAGTATCTGTTAATCTAAGAATTCACCTTTATAAAATTTGATTAAACTAATAAACAGTGGCATCTTGGCAGTAGACACTGTTGATTGTAGTATGGAATAATTATCTGTGTCCCATCTTCTCTAACCCTACCACACTCTGCCTCTGTGTTCTCAGGGGAGTGTCAGTGGTCCTGCATGGTGTTGGTGGCTGCTGGCTGTACTGCCCCTGGAGAAGAGAGCCCAGCTAAGCATCCTGGCCATGACCACCCTCCGAGAGCGCCTCAGCACCACCCGCCGGGTGCTCAGCCTCGTCACACGCAAACACTCGCGACCACGGCGACCATCTTCATCAGCAGCAGCATCATCACTGTAGTGGCCCCCCTGGAGGGGATCAGTTTAGAATCATCTGGGCCCAGTTAGATAACTTTTGACAATCTGGATGTCGCCTATCAGCTAGGATTAAATGCATACAAATATAATGAATAGAACAGGAGTCCCCGTTGAAGTCAGTTATTTTTCTGTTCTATTAAATATATTTCTATGCATTTAAACCTATCCGATAGACTAAATCCAGATAGATAATTTTTGGAAAACTGGGCCCTGGAGAAGAAGGGAGAAACTAAATTTTCCTCAGAAGCTCTAGCCTCAAATAGTTCTAACAGTGGGAATGATTTACCAGTGTTGTTCATGATCTCAGGAATGGGTTTCTACTTGAGTCTTACAAAAAGGATCGATGGACTAGCCCTACCCAACCAAAACACATAAATGAGTGTCATGTTTGCACACATATCTTTGGGTCAATTCCATTATGTCCAGGTTTGTCATGTTTATGTGTGGTACATTAGGTTAATCTTGTTTTATTGTTGACCTGTGTACAAATGAGGCCTTAAATTATTTTTGCAATATGTTTTTTTTCTACTATTTGTCATGTGAAAACAATTTTCATGTACAGAAATTTAGCATTTTTCTATGGGACATAATTAAGATTAATGCACACCATCCCTTACTGGAATAATATGTTCTACTGTATATGGGTAGTTATGGCACGAGGGAACGCTTGATGCAAGAGAAAAATTGTAGCACAACAGACATTGTAGTAGCACCAAAGATTCACAGGGTGGCAGTCCCTTAAGGGAATGTTCATCTTTGGATGCTGTACAGCAGGGGTGTCAAACTCATTCTACAGAGGGCCTGTCTCACCACATTAAAAGCTTCTGTGACACTTAACGTATCTCACTCACGCAGTCAGATCTAGGAGATGCAGTCAGGTGAGTCATTTGGGATACTATGAAGTCAGAACCGGAAATGACACATATTTATAGACAATGAGTCACCTCTGTGCTTTGTCATCACCATGTTGGAATGATCTGGAGTCTCCCCCAATTGATTCATTAGCCAAACCCTCTCGATAAACACACGCCTTCGTTCTCCCAGACCAGTGGAGGCTGCTGAGGGGAGGACAGCTCATAATAATGGCTGGAATTGCTTCAAACCATGTGTTTGAGGTATTTGATACCGTTCCAGCCATTACCACGAGCTCGTCCTCCCCAGTTAAGGTGCCACCAATCTGTTTCCCAGACACATTTGCAGAAATTGCTCACTACATTTTTGGTAACAAGAATGTGAAATTGGCATTTTATTGCTTTCAATTAATCTTAACTTTTACCTTTTTAAATGTATGATTTTGTTAAATTGGGCCCAACATGTGTATTATTAAAACCATTCCACATTTACCATAAACTTCATCCTCAACAGTCAATTGTCTCCTCAATTTGAGTGTGTTGGCCACGCATACTAATTGGCCAAACCTGATCTTAATTGGTTTGTGTCTTGACAGGGGGTCTGTTTGAACAGTGTGAAAATAATGCTTTGTGCAGAAGTAGACATTCCATATGCAATGCGGGAAAGGTTTTTGTTGTTTTAATAACTCTTCAGCGTGGTCTCTTGAACCATCTTGTTTTATAGCCTAATAAATATTTATTGAATTCTGACCATTTTTATCTGTCCAGTTATTATTTTAACTCCTTAATGTGCATGGGGTAAGGCCGGCTCCTTCATAAGGAACATTGTTGCTAGCCATTTTGTATAGAATGCACACAGATCACATGATCTATAGTAGGACAGAACAGGCTCCATATGTGAGTTACCACAAAAAAATAAATGTGTGAGTTACCACGCTGATGTTAGGAAGCAGGGGGCAACCATAGAAAGTTGCCTGAATATGAGGCTAACATCAGGGATACTTTGGCCAGATGCCCACTGACGGAGACAGGATCAGCTGCATACATATCAGTAATGACGAAAAAGGGAAGTGAGCAAAAAGGAAGCAGGTAGGGGAAATATCACCCTGAAGTTCTGCTTTAGCATGAGGGGTCGAGACTCACCCAATACAGTACACCGTCAGCAGTGTGTACATGTCCTATTAACTAAATATAGACAATTATTTATTATGGGGGACAGCACATGGCGCCCAAGCGACAATGTATGGACGACTCTCATTGAAGGTAACCTAATGCGGTAGTACATAGCAAATAATGACGTTTCAGTGCACATTCCGCTCAGCCTCGTTCGATTGTTCCCTTGCCACACCCATGATTACGAATATTGACACCGATGGCTCAAGTGCGCATGTCCATGATTCTGTGCGATAGAGGCCTGCCTCGCCTTTTCTCTCGCACCTATTCTTTACAGACATCCTTCGTTTCACATAAAAAAAAAAGTTATTCTTATTTTTTGAGGGGCCGTTGACTAGATGAGACAGAGAAGAAGAGAAATAGTTTTGTATCTCTATTTCTTGACTGAATAATCACCCACTCCCCGGTTATTGCATCAAGGCCCCTGCCCCTCCTCTGATTCCGACCGGCTTCCTGTGTTTGTGCGGTTCTCACTAGCCAGGGAGCGAGGAGGAGCAGAACTGGGAGTTGAGCGAGTGAAGGGCCGAGCTGCCACCTCAACATGGAGTAGCCTAGTGTCCTCGACAACAGTAGCGGACCACAAAGAGGAATACTCGAGGGGTTATTTTTCTACAAGGAGGCACCGCAAATGATACCACGTCAAAGATTCCACAACGCGAAGGAAAGATCGGTTTATATTTAAAAGATGGCGAACGACTCTCCGGCTAAAAGTCTGGTCGAAATAGACCTGGCTTCATTGCGGGTGAGTGGTGGACAAGGGCAGTGTCTTTTATTTAAAGATTAGGCTACCCCCAGATGTAATCTATTCCACTACAGTGAGTTAACGTTATATAACATTTTCGGGGTTACCATTGCTGGGAGGCTTATTTATTTAGTATTCGGATCGAGAGAAAGCTGTCGTGCTGCCTGGCTTTCCTTTGTTCGAAATGCATTTGGACGGTTGTGGAGATCAGGGCGCAACAGCTGCGTTAATCTAGGTCCCATTTTTGCAACAATTATTCAAAATCATTTTCAAAAAGATATTATGGTTGTTTAAAAAATTATATTTTTGTCTCGTTTCAGGATCCAGCAGGGATTTTTGAATTGGTGGAAGTGGTCGGAAATGGCACCTATGGACAAGTATACAAGGTTTGTTCCTCTATCATATATATGTATATATATTTAATTCATCGGTGGCCTAATCTTCGATAATTATTTCTGACACTAGGTAGCTAACGTGACATTGATGCAGTTTTGGCATTGAACATCGAAGTGATCCAGATTTCATGCCTGTGTGATGGATTAGATTCATGTCAAGATGTCTCATCAGGATGTTTCTGTCATTACACCCCTATAATCCCTGGTTGGATTGGTAAAGATGATGATGCCCCTCTGTGTATTATTGCTTGTAAAAACATATTTGGTGAAATATGCACCACATATGCACCGCACCACACCAATCCATGCACCACTCCATTAGCCCAAGCTCCCCTGTTTCTCATCTTCTACCCGGGCTAGGCCTGTACGCTCAGTTGTTTCTAAATTGGGAAAAAAACGTATCTTATGTTCCATTAATATTATAGATGGGTTTAGAAGTAAATGGCAACTGGGTTTGCAGACCAGTGTTGCTGTGAGTGTTTTTAAAGTGCAGCACATGTCCTACATCACATCCTGCTGCGGAGAGAGGGGGAAAGGGAATCGACTACTGCTGCCTGATGATCCAGACTAGGCCTTGCTTCATAGACAATTTGGTTAAGTAAAATATCATGTGTTACACAGCAGGCCTCTTCCCCTCTCTCAACCATCTGTTTCTTGGTGTCATGTTTCTCTGTGAAAATGATCATGGTGACTGTTTAAAGTGATTGTTGAACTTGACCTTTTTGGAGAATTTAGTGGGTTCCTTCTCTCAGATTTTGAGGATGAGTCTGACCCACCAATGGTGACCTGCCACTCTTCCCTGTACCCTCCTGTCCATTGGAAGACCTGGCCTGTGTTAACCCCTTCTTTCAAACAGTCAGGCTAGCAACACTGTAGCAGAGCAGCTTGAAAACAACTGGAAAGTCTGTTAAGCAGGGTGGTTCACAGGGGCTGTGGTGTCCCTCCTGCCTGTGTCTATTCTCTTAGCTCTAACAGGGTAGTCTGGACTCCTGACTGAGGAGAATCAACAGTGGTAGTCTGGATGTTCAAACGTAAAAGCAGAACCATTCAGCTGATCCAACCCTGTGGAACAGAGGGCTTTAAAGACCAATGCTGTTTTCTTTTGGTCATGTGACCCCGTTTGTAATGGAAAACTTGCTAGCAAACGTCTTCCTTCCATGAACAGATGGCTTCGTGGGTCTATGTGGAGAGAATGATTTACTTTTAGGCTTTTGTCACTCACTTTCATTCTCTTTACTGCTCTTTCTAAATTTCACCAAATGTTAGACTACAGAGTTTATTGGAATTGGTGCGTAAAAATGTTTACCTCAAAGGCTCATATAGGCATTAAAATGTTTACCTTAAAGGCTCATATAGGCATTAAAATGTTTACCTTAAAGGCTCATATAGGCATTAAAATGTTTACCTTAAAGGCTCATATAGGCATTAAAATGTTTACCTTAAAGGCTCATATAGGCATTAAAATGTTTACCTTAAAGGCTCATATAGGCATTAAAATGTTTACCTTAAAGGCTCATATAGGCATTAAAATGTTTACCTTAAAGGCTCATATAGGCATTAAAATGTTTACCTTAAAGGCTCATATAGGCATTAAAATGTTTACCTTAAAGGCTCATATAGGCATTAAAATGTTTACCTCAAAGGCTCATATAGGCATTAAAATGTTTACATCAAAGGCTCATATTATGAGCTATTAAATGCTATCTTTCGCCATTTATAGTCAGGCAGAGCATGAGCCACTACCACACTGCACGGAATAGAATGGACGTCGGGCAAGAGGGCCCCGGGCTGGCTGTGTATGTGCCTGTTTAGGAACGCAAAATGGAGGACATCCCTTGGTCAAATGATTCCAAGCAAAGCCAACTCGTCTGTGCTGATTTGAAAGATGGAGAACCAGGGGGTTGTAGATTGTTCCTGATTCATACGTCCTCATATGCTATTCTGCAGACAGGTCTACATGCTCTGGTTTACTGTACATTTTCACAACAGACAGTCGAAAAGCCATTGGATGTCAGAGGTTTACTGTATGCCAACCTCTAACCTACATAATTGTCATGCCAAATAAAGGCAGTTTGTTTAAATCAATTATTCCCCTTCCTCTAGTGAGACTGTACTGTGAACTGCACGTTATAAACTAGGCTAATATGTAGCCCGGTTATGTACACTACATGACCAAAAGTATGTGGACACCTGCTCATTTAACATCTCATTGCAGAATCATGGGCATTAATATGGAGTTGGTCCCCCTTTTGCTGCTATGACTGCCTCCACTCTTCTGGGAAGGCTTTCCACTAAATGTTGGAACATTGCTGCGGGGACTTGCAATCATTCACCAACAAGAACATTAGTGATGTCGAGCACTGATGTTGGGCGATTAGGCCTGGCTTGCAGTCGGCGTTTCAATTCATCCCAAAGGTGTTCGGTGGGGTTGAGGTCAGGGCTCTGTGCAGGCCAGTCAAGTTCTTCCACACCGATCAACAAACCATTTCTGTATGGACCTCGATTTGTCATGCTGAAACGGGGAAGGGCCTCCCCCAAACTGGTGCCATAAAGTTGGAAGCACATAATTGTCTAGAATGCCATTGTGTGCTGTAGTGTTAAGATTTCCCTTCACTGGAACTGAAGGGCCTAACCAAACCATGAAAAACACCACCAGGTGGTTTTTCCTCTTCCACCAAACTTTACAGGTAGCGTTCTCCTGGCATCCACCAAACCCAGATTTGTCCGGACTGCCAGATGGTGAAGCGTGATTCATCACTACCCCGGAGTCCAATGGAGGCAAGCTTTACACCACTCCAGCCTACGCCATTGCGCATGGTTATCTTATGCTTGTGTGTGGCTGCTTGGCAATGGAAACCCATTTCATGATGCTCCTGAGGGCCAGTAGTTTTTACGCACTTCAGCACTAGGCGGTCCCCTTCTGAGATTGTGTGGCCTAGCACTTTGCAGCTAAGCCGTTGTTGCGTTTTGACATATCCACTTCACAATAACAGCATTTACAGTTGACCGGGGCAGCTCTAGCCGGGCAGATATTTGACGAACTGACTTCTTGGAACGTTGAAAGTCACTGATCTCTGTAGTAAGGTCATTCTACTGCCAATGTTTGTCTATGGAGATTGCATGGCAGTGTGCTTGATTTTATACACCTGTCAGCAACTGGTGTGGCTGAAATGTCCGAATCCACTAATTTGAAGGGGTGTCCACATACTTCTGTGTGTATTTGTACTTGTTCCCCCCTACCTCATCAGCTGCCTGACACCAATGATAGGTCAGTGCAGTAACATGGTTAGGTTAACCTATCAGTTAGACGTGTGGTCTGAATGAGGGGTGCTATCTGGAACTGGTGGAGGAAGACCAGCTGTCCTGGGCCCCAGACAGAGCCTGCATGGCCAGGCAGCTTCATTACAAAGCTGGTTTTGTCTCCGTGTGTCTGGCTTTATTTGGGAACCACCACCAGACCCACAGAAAGGATGTGTTTATTAGTCGGGTCTCAAATACTGAATAATCAACTAGCCCTGTTCCGGAAATATAACTTTCTATCTCTTTCTGTGAGGCTTTTCTTCTTCTTTGCAAAGCAGTTTTTCACCCATTCAAACCTCTCACAATAAGACAATCAAGCACAGTCTATTTCTTCTATTCAGAAGGCCCAGGACAATTTCTTGCATTGAATTACAGTTTTGAAATGCATACTTTTTTTTTTTTGTCTAACTCATCTGTCCCCTTTCCTTCTGTTTGATATTTTCATTTTCAAACGGTTTGTTTTGTAGGTATGTTTTTGTGACACTGTCTCGGAACCAGTCGTCACAGCCTGTTTGATGCAGCTAGCCCAGGTGACATACGGTACCTCCACTGAATGACTGACCTTTTCATTTGGAGCTTTTGACAGACGCGGGTTGCAGGCACTCTAAGAGCTGAAATGCCATATCACAGCCCTGTGCTGCACGATGTGGCTCTTCTGGATTCAAATGCCTGCAGCCAATCACAGCAGCAGAGGCAAGGTGGCAGTGATTGTTGTCTGGGGCTCGTGCCAGGTTTAGACCTTACTGTTAAACTCAGTGGTAGCTCGGGTTTAGATTGTCTTGGCCAACCAGCTGAATGACCTCCGATAAGACTTGAAACTGTCAGTGTGGGTGTGACAGTCAAGGGAAGATGACAATTTTATATGCTCACTAGGGATGCAAATTTCGGTAATCATTGCTACCGACTGACCCACCCTCATTAACCGGCCAACAAATGTTACATTTTTTCAAAACCGTAAGGAACGGACATTTTTCATTAAGTGCTTAATAGAGGGAGGGGGGGGGGGTTTACTCACTTCGTTTGGTTCATTTGGACTGGTGTGAACTCTATTGGTACTATGCAACGCATGGTGGTTCGCTCTAAAAGGGTGGTTTCGGTCTGTTTCAATTAGTATGGTGGTGTGGTTCGCTGCAGGTAAGAACGTAGTCCCGACCAAATGCAGAAAAATAACCAGACTCAAGCATTATTGATTGTTTGACGTCATAACTTGACATCTCTGAAACATTATGAGTAGCAGGTTAGGGGAGATGAGGGCTGTACCGGGGATCTAGGCTGCTGAATATAGACTATTCAGGTAGCAGAGTGGCCATTACGCTATTTTCTCCCACATGTTGTTGGAATACTAAAACAAAAGTAATATGAAGGTTTGGACACAAGTGATGCATCACGATATTCAGAAATGGATTTAACCTCAGCATATTTGTCCAATAAACGTATGACTTGCATGGAGAAGTGCTTTTTTTCAAACATTTTTTTTAAAATTTAAATTTCTGTTCATTTGGCAATGTGGAACCAACCGGACCAAATGGAACAAATACTGATTCAAACTATCGCTCAAAACTGTGTGATATCTCCCTTCGAAATATGGGGAATCTAATAGCAACCACTAGGATGGGTTGCTGATATAACTACAATTGTGCCTTTGGCGTCTGGACAAAAAAAGTTGCTATGAAGACCAATAGAACAGTTGCGAAATTATGGTTAATGGCATGAAGTCTTTCTAAAAAAATAAAGTGCCTCCAATTTTGTTTGACATTTCGCTAGGCTACATTGAAGCAAGGTAAATTATGCCTTGTTGTTATTATTGTTGTTATTATTATTTGAAGTAAAATTTAGGTTTCAAGTAGAGGTCGACCGACTACCGATTTAATCGGCCAATCTTTATATATATTTGTAATAATGACAATTACTAAAATACTGAATGAACAATGAACTCTTTTATTTTAACTTAATATAATACATCAAATCAATTTAGTCTCCAATAAATAATGAAACATGTTCAATTAGGTTTAAATAATGCAAAAACAGTGTTGGAGAAGAAAGTAAAAGTGCAATATGTGCCATGTTAAAAAAAAAAAGAATAAAAAAAAAAAAGAGGCTAATGATCAAGTTACTTGCTCAGAATATGAAAGCTGGTGGTCCAATCCCTGTCCTTATGAATTATGACGCGTCGACTATTTCTCTCTCTATCATTTGTATTTCATTAACCTTTGACTATTGGATGTTCTTATAGGCACTTTAGTATTGCCAGCCTAATCTCGGGAGTTGATAGGCTTGAAGTCATAAACAGCGCTGTGCTTCAAGCATTGTGAAGAGCTGCTGGCAAAGGCAGGAAAGTGCTGTTTGAATGAATGCTTACAAGCCTGCTGCCCACCACCACTCAGTCAGACTGCTCTATCAAATATCAAATCATAGACTTAATTATAACATAATAACACACAGAAACGAGCCTTAGGTGATTAATATGTTCGAAACCGGAAACTATCATTTCGAAAACAAAACGTTTTGTCTTTCAGTGGAATGCGCAACCATTACGTATGTTATCTAACAGGTGGCATCCCTAAGTCTCTAAATATTGCTGTTACATTGCACAACCTTCAATGTCATGTCATAATTATGTAAAATTCTGGCAAATGAATTACGTTTTTTGTTTGGAAGAAACACAGTTCGCTACGAGCCAGGTGGCTCAAACTGTTGCATAAACCCTGACTCTGCTTGCACTGAACGCAAGACAAGTAAAACTATTTTCCTAGTTAATATTGCCTGCTGACATGCATTTATTTGAACTAAATCTGCAGGCGTAAAAAAATATACTTCTGTGTATTGATTTTAAGGCATTGATGTTTATGGTTAGGTACATTTGTGCAACGAATGTGCTTTTTTTTCCCGAAAATGTGCTTTTGTTAAATCATCACCCATTTGGTGAAGTAGGCTGGGATTCGATGATAAATGAACAGGCACCGTATTGAATATATGCAACGCAGGACAAGCTAGTTAAACTAGTAATATCATCAACCATGTGTAGTTAACTAGTGATTTATGTTAAGTGATTGTTTTTTATAAGATAGGTTTAATGCTAGCTAGCAACTTACCTTGGCTCCTTTTGACGATGCACTTGTGTAACAGGTGGTCAGCCTGCAACGCAGTCTCCTCGTGGAGTGCAATGTAATTGGCGTCCAAAAAGGCCGATTACCGATTGTTATGAAAACTTGAAATTTACCCTAATTAATCGGTCAACCTCTCGTTTCAAACAATTATACTGCCTGAAGCTCACGTTGCGTGGTGGTAGGTGACGCATTGATAGCCTGCCTACCGTTGACTATAGCCTATGCACTCGAATGGCAAACAAGCTTGAATTACGAGTTGAGATTGAGAAATAAAAATAGCAGCTAATTTTTAATATTGGCCATCTTAACAACAAAAAATGGCGCGTGACTGCATTTAGAATAATTTATTGCGCAATGATAGGGCTTCTAAAACCCCACGTTACAGTTCAGTACCAGCTTTTTGAGGTTCTCTTACGGTGTCTGACGGGTGAATAGCCCCTCAAACTAGGCTTTGTATGCTGTGCGCATGTGATAAATAAGATACATGACGTATAATGAAAATGCACATGCACTAATTTAATTCCACTAAATTATGCAAATAAAACAAGACCAGTAAAATGTAGTTTCAACAGCACTTAACCATTAACAGCCCTAATTCTCACCTTGCACTGGAATGAAAGCTATTAGATACTGGTACTCACTAACATTTTTACATGAGGCCCCTTTTCAAAACGGGCAATGTTGTGCTGCTATAATGTTACACTAAACATTTCAAAATGGCTGATCCCTTAGTTGTGGATGCAATGGCTTAGGCTATTTCCCCCATCACATTGTTGTATACCGAATCTTACTGCCAGCGCCCCCCTCCTGGCTCTCAACATTTCTTAATGAATTGCTTATGATAAACCCTGGTACTAGTCCCAGTAAAAGCATTGAAATAAGAGGGAGGCTAAGGACATGCTTGGTGGTAATGGCTTGCTGCAGCACTTCAATCTCCCTGAACGTCGTTGACGTAGTGTTTGTGGGAACTCTGTCGTCTTCTCATTACCCACAAAGTGGCGGTGGTTCTTCCTCCCCAGCCAACCCCATCTTCAGCATCCGGTGTCTTCATGATGCTCCCCTAGCCACTGAACAATTGGCAATTGCCTCATTTAAGGAGACGGTCGTCAGTGTCCATGCTGGTCTCAGATGTGCACAGCCTTGTATGGTTGTTCCAGACTGTATCTAGTGGTCCTATGTCTCAATACAGTTAGTTAGTTGTTGGATTTGCAGTGTTTTCATATTACCACCGTACATTTTATTAATCATTTCGCCTACTACTACACAGGCATTGACCTCCTAGTCCCACGTTGGTGGTAGGCTGAAAGCCTCTTCCTGCACTGACTGACTCCACAATGGGATTCTCAGATCAGTTTGATCTCTTCTTTGGCTCCAGACCAGCTGGCACTGAGAGATGGGATGGAGAGCCCTCCAGTGCGCCTGAGAAGAGAATGATAGCGATAAAAACAAAACCTGAAGAATTCATTAAGTTCTGCCTTTGCGTGGTATGTGGGGGAGGAATCCCTCTACTGGGCTGTACAGAATGGCCATATATAGACCTAGTTAGCCAGACACTCTGTCTGTCAGGCCTGCAGGGCTGGTGGTGCCCTGGCACTCTGATCCCTGGGACGTGCCAACCTCTCTTAAACATCATGCCTCTTTCTCTTCCCTTCTACTCTGCAGCCCATATCAGGCCACTCTACAGGGATGCAGGGAGAATATACCCGCAGTGCCGTGGTGCTGGCAGCTCCTGTGATCTCACTCTTTTGCACTCCATTGCTTTCCTTCCCGCTCTCTCCCTTCTCTCATTGTACCTGTGTGTAAACCACTTTACTTCTCCTGCTTTCTCATAACCTTAAACCATCCCCCTACCAGTATCTCTCCGCCACTCTTTCGCTCTCTCGCCCATGTCTGCTTTGCCAGGGGAAGGACTTGGCAGGTTTGTGTGAACACAGGGTGAGACGTCTGCTGCAGCTCTAAATAGCTTGGCCCAGTTCTGTGATTGTAAGGTTCACACTGAGGGTCACTGGTTCCAACGCTCTGACACGGTGCCATGTCTCCGTGACGGAGGCCATATGTAAACCCCCCCCCCCCCCCACCCACAGGTACAGAGGAAAGGTCATAAGTCATGGGAAGCATCAAATCCTCTGTGGCAGTAATGCTGTATTGGACCCATACTGGGCTAGCTTCCATATTGTATTTGGGCTATAGCCTTCATACTGGCTTTGCTTAAACATTTTGTCTGTCCTAAAATGGCATCGGAAACTTGTTGGGATTTCAATTCCTCACTTTAAGCTGTCTTTAATATTAAGGATGAAGATAATTTAACACTGCTTAATTTTTCCACAAATGAAAGGCAATCTATGTGAGGATGCTTCCCAGGACTTAAACCCATGACTTCACCATAGAGCACGGTTTCCCAAACTCGGTCCTGGGGCCCCCCCTGCTGCACATTTTGGTTTTTGCCTCAGCACTACACAGCTGATTCAAATAATCAAAGCTTGATGATGATGATGATGATGATGATGAGAGAGGGGGGGGGGGGGGGGTGGCGCAAGTTTGGGGAACCCTGCCATTTAAAGGATGTAGATGTGCTGAACAAAGGAGAACTGCCGGCAGTGACGGATGATGCAACACAGACGCAAGCACACCGGTCTGCCTCCAAATCGTCTAGACATCCCCAGTCTCTGCCCCTCCCTGTCTTTTCCTTCTCCTCTTCCCCATCTCTCCTCTCTGTACCACTTGGCCATCTACCGAGGCTGCCATGTGGGTAGTGGAGGGGCCGGGCAGGGCGTAGGCCGGGCGTGGTGGTACTGTCTGTCCGTATGGAGGTGGGTATCCCCCAACTAATACTGAGTGATTTAGTGCTTTTTGAGAGTTTTTGGTTTGATTATTTAAAAAGAATAACTGTTTTCGGTATAATATATTTGGGGTGGACATGAAATGCACTTTGCATTATGTGGGTTGAATGATGTAACACAGAATAAAACAATTAATAGAATTTCATGACATTTGTTTTATTTGACTTTCATTCTAAGTCATCATCTCTATAGAGCTGCAGCCTACGCTGTCTGACAAAATCACTATTTTAGTAGTTCATCAAAGTAAATAAGGGACACTTTTGACTGCTTAATACTAACTATCAATGTCTTAGATCATTTTTTACAATTATTTAATTTTTCCCCCAAGATGGCGCAGCAGTAAGACAAATTTGTTTTTGTCCCGTGTAAATATTATTTTTTTGTTTTTTTTTGGTATACATTTCAATATATTTATTTTTAGATTTATTTTTTCAATTTTCGGATTAAATATACCTTCCTGCAACCCGCCTCACCCAATGTGGTACGGATCTGCTATTTTTTTTTGACCTTATAACTGGAACCTCCATCAGGAGCTACCCAGCTAATTAGCTATTTAGTCATTGTTATCCACTGCTAGTGGTCTTTACCTTTAGCACAGACACCAGTCACAATAGCCTGGATAATATCTACCAGTCTGCACTCCCTCAGCCCTGAGCATATTGGACTGCGTAATTTTTTTCCCACTACGTCACCGGATTCCTGCTCCAAGCTCTGGACCATTACACCGGATCTTCGCAGCTAGCTAGCTGCTCCCGAGTGGCTATTGTGGCTAATGCCCTTGTCCAAAAGCATGCACCAGTTAGCCTCGAGCTAGGCCCATCTCCTGGCTAGCAAACGAAGTACACCAACTACAATACCTCTTGCTAATTTGGCCTGGACCCTTTGTTGACACGGAGCCCCGCCGATCCATCACGACTGGTCTGCTGACGTAATTCAGCCGATGTGTTCTCAACCGGCCTCTGCATCGTGGATGTGGTGAAGAGCCATCTGCTAGCCCCAGCCCGCAAGCTTCCTGAAAACTGTCTCCCGCTCGCCTAGCGTAGTAATCGACTACCAAACGGCTCCCTGTTTCATCTATTGCTGCTTATTGGACCCTATGATCACTCGGCTACACAGCTGATGCCTGCTGGACTGTTCATTAACACGGTACTTCATTTTGTTTATCTGTCGGCCCCAGCCTCGAACTCTGGCCCTGTGTGTAGCTAACTGACCCTCTCTGCCCATTCATCGCCATTTACCTGTTGTTGTCATCTTAGCTGTTTACACGTTGTTGTCTTCACTCTCCCAATCAACACCTGTGATTGCTTTATGCCTCTCTCTAATGTCAATATGCCTTGTATACTGTTGTTTAGGGCAGCTCTTATTGTTTAATTTTACTGTGGAGCCCCTAGTTCTGCTCAAAATGCCTCAAATAGCCCCCTTGTCCCACCCCCACACATGCCGAGATCACACCTATCTTAACTGGTGCCTCCAGAGATGCAACCTCTCTCATTGTCACTCAATGCTTAGGTTTACACACACTGTACTCGCACCCTACAATACCCTTGTCTGTACACTATGCCCTGAATCTGTCCTACCACGCCCAGAAATTTGCTCCTTTTATTCTCTGTTCCCAAAGCACTAGACTTCCAGTTCTTATAGCCTTTAGTCGTATAGCCTTTAGTCGTAAATTTCCATCCCCAATTGCAACATTTTCCGTCAAGACAGAACTGCCAGAGGGGGCAGAATTGTAATCTACTGTAGAGTGCCTGCAGAGTTTTGTCATACTATCCAGGTCTATTCCCAAACAATTGGAGCTTCTACGTTTTAAGATCCATCTCTTCAGAAATAAGTCCCTCACTGCTGCTTGTTATAGACCCCCCCCCAGAGCTGAATTGATTGTCCCCCATCTATCGTCAGAGTTCGTACTGCAAGGTGACCTAAATTGGGATATGCTTAACCGTCCTACAATCTAAGCTAGATTCCCTCAATCTCACACAAATGATCAAAGAACCTACCAGGTACAACCCCAAATCCATAAACATGGGCACCCTCATAGATATCATCCTGACCAACTTGCCCTCTAAATACACCACCTGCTGTTTTCAACCAGTATCTCAGCGATCACTGCCTCATTGCCTGCGTCCGTTATGGGTCCGCGGTCAAACGACCACGCCTCGACTGTCAAACGCTCCCTAAAACACTTTTGCAAGCAGGCCTTTCTAATCAACCTGGCCGGGGTTCCTGGAAGGATATTGACCTCATCCCGTCAGTAGAGGATGCCTAGTTGTTCTTTAAAAATGCCTTCCTCATCATCTTTATAAGCATGCCCATTTAAAAAAAATGTAGAACTAAGAACAGATATAGCCCTTACTTCACTCCAGACTTGACTGCCCTTGACCAGCACAAAAACATCCTGTGGCGTACTGAACTAGCACCGCATAGTCCCCACGATATGCAACTTTTCAGGGAAGTCAGGAACTGATGCACACAGTCAGTTAAGAAAGCAAAGGCTTGCTTTTTCAAACAGAAATTTGTGTCCTGCAGCACTAATTCCCAAAAGTTTTGGGACACTGTAAAGTCCATGGAGAATAAGAGCACCTCCTCCCAGCTGCCGACTGCACTGAGGCTAGGATTCACTGTCACCACCGATAAATCCAAGATAATTGAGAATTTCAATAAGCATTTCTCCACCCAAATCCAGACAGCTGATGTTCTGAAAGAGCTGCAAAATCTGGATCCCTACAAATCAGATGGGCTAGACAATCTGGACTCTCCCTTCCTAAAATTATCCACCACAATTGTTGCAATCCCTATTACTAGTCTGTTAAACCTCTTTCGTATCGTCTGAGATCCTAAAGATTGGAACGCGGCCGAGGTCGTTCCCCTCTTCAAAGGGGGAGACACTCTAGACCCAAACTGTTACAGACCTATAGCCATCCTGCCCTGCCTTTCTAAAGTCTTCGAAAGCCAAGTGAACAAACAGCTCACTGACCATTTCGAATCCCACCGTACCTTTTCCGCTATGCAATCTGGTTTCAGAGCTGGTCACGGGTGCACCTCAGCCACGCTCAAGGTCCTGAAATGACAGCATAACCGCCATCGATAGTACTGTGCAGCCGTCTTCATTGACCTGGCCAAGGCGTTTGACTCTGTCAATCCCCGTTTTCTTATCGGCAGACTCGACAGCCTTGGTTTCTCAAATGACTGTCTCGCCTGGTTCACCAACTACTTCTCAGATAGAGTTTAGTGCGTCAAATTGGAGGGCCTGTTGTCCGGACCTCTGGCAGTCTCTATGGGGGTACCACAGGGTTAAATTCAGGCTGACTCTTTTCTCTGTAAATATGTCGCTCTTGCTGCGGGTGATTCTCTGATTCACCTCTACACAGACGACACCATTCTGTATACATTTGGTACTTCTTTGGACACTGTGTTAACAAAGCTCCAAACGAGCTTCAACGCCATACAACACTCCTTCCGTGGCCTCCAGCTGCTCTTAAATACTAGTAAAACGAAATGCATGCTATTCAACCGATCGCTACCCACCTGCCCGACTAGCATCACTACTCTGGACGGTTCTGACTTAGAATATGTGGACAACTACAATACCTAGGTGTCTGGTTAGACTGTAAACTCACCTTCCAGACTCACATCAAACATCTCCAATCCAAAATGAAATCTAGAATCAGCTTCCTATTTCTCAAAAAAAGCCTCCTTCACTCATGCTGCCAAACATACCCTTGTAAAACTGACTATCCTACTGATCCTTGACTTCGGCGACATAATTTACAAAATAGCCTATAACACTCAGCAAATTGGATGCAGTCTATCACAGTGCCATCCGTTTTGTCACCAAGCCCCATATACTACCCACCACTGTGACCTGTATGCTCTCATTGGCTGGTCCTTGCTACATATTCATCGCCAAACCCACTGGCTCTTGTTATTTATAAGTCTTTGCTAGGTAAAGCCCTGCCTTATCTCAGCTCACTGGTCACCATAGCAACACCCGCCCGTAGCACGCGCTCCTGCAGGTTTATCTCACTGGTCATCCCCAAAGCCAACACCTCCTATATAAAAAAGGTTTTCTGCTCTTTTGCATACCAGTATTTCTACTTGCACATCCTCATCTGGACATATCACTCCAGTGTAAATTGGCTTACTTCATTTGCACACACTGTATACAGATTTTTATTTTGTGTTATTGACTGTCCGTTTGTTTATCCCATGTCTAACTCTGTTGTTTTTGTCGCACTGCTTGGCTTTATCCTGGCCAGGTCGCAGTTGTAAATGAGAACTTGTTCTCAACTGGCCTACCCGGTTAAATAAAGGCTAAATAAATACATGTATTTTCAGGTAGAGATTCTTCTCTCCATCTCCGTGCCTACAAAGACCGGACTAGTAGGAGCGCAATGGAGTATGGTCATTGTAGTTAAAAACCACATTTTCTTCCCTCAACTACAGTACCAGTCAAAAGTTTCAACATGCCTACTCATTTAAGGGTTTTTCTATATTTTTGCTATTTTCTACATTTATAGAATAATAGTGAAGACATCAAAAGTATGAAATAACACATATGGAATCTTTTAGTAAACAAAATAGTGTTAAACAAATCAAAATATATTTGAGATTATTCAAAGTAGCCACTCTTTGCCTTGATGACAGCTTTGCATGCCCTTGGCATTCTCTCAACCAATTTCATGAGGTAGTCATGAACAGTCTTGAAGGATTTCCCACATGCTGAGCACTTGTTGGCTGCTTTTGCTTCACTCTGCTGTCCAACCAATACCAAACCATCTCAATTGGGTTGAGGTCAGGTGATTGTGGAGGCCAGGACATCTGATGCAGCACTCCATCACTCTCCTTGGTCAAATAGCCCTTATACAGCCTGGAGATGTGTGTTGGGTCATTGTCCTGTTGAAAAACAAATGATAGTCCCACTAAGCACAAACCAGATGGGATGGCGTGGCGTATGGCTGCAGAATGCTGTGGAAGCCATGCTGGTTAAGTGTGCCTTGAATTCTAAATAAATCAGACAGTGTCATCAGCAAAGTACCATCACACCACCTCCTCCATGCTTCACGGTTGGAACCACACATGCGGAGATCATCCTTTCACCTACTCTGCGTCTCACGAAGACACAGCAGTTGGAACAAACAATCTCAAATTTGGACTGATCAAACCAAGGGACAGATTTTCAACGGTCTAATGTCCATTACTCATGTTTCTTGGCCCAAGCAAGTCTCTTCTTATTGGTGTCCTTTTAGTAGTGGTTTCTTTGCAGTAATTTGACAATGAAGGCCTGATTCACGCAGTCTCCTCTGAACAGTTCATGTTGAGATGTGACTGTTACTTGAACTCTGAAGCAGGTAAGGCTGGTAAGTCTATTGAACTTAGCCTCTGCAGCAGAGGTAACACTGGGTCATCCTTTCCTGTGGTGGTCCTCAGAGCCAGTATGTGTAGGTAATCCTGTCTAACGCTGCTTTAAAAACAAATTATTGTGTAAGTGTTGCTCTACGCTTTCTGGAGGACCGAGTTTTGAAATCTGTGGAATTAGAGTATGGTAACTACGACGATGGCGAAAACACCGGTCTCTGGATTATACAGTTGAAGTTGGAAGTTTACATACACCTCAGCCAAATACATTTAAACTCTGTTTTTCACAATTCCTGACATTTAATCTTAGTAAAAATTCCCCGTCTTAGGTCAGTTAGGATCACCACTTTATTTTAAGAATGTGAAATGTCAGTATAATAGTAGTGCTTTTATTTCCGCTTTTATTTCTTTCATCACATTCCCAGTGGGTCAGAAGTTCACATACACTCAATTACTATTTGGTAGCATTGCCTTTTTAAATTGTTTAACTTGGGTC
This sequence comes from Oncorhynchus mykiss, assembly GCF_013265735.2. Taxonomy (NCBI): domain Eukaryota; kingdom Metazoa; phylum Chordata; class Actinopteri; order Salmoniformes; family Salmonidae; genus Oncorhynchus; species Oncorhynchus mykiss. Next base: position 16,964,420 of record NC_048571.1, read on the forward strand.
AAACCTAGTAGCCTTCCACAAGCTTCCCACAATAAGTTGGGTGAATTTTGGCCCTTTCCTCCTGACAGAGCTGGTGTAACTGAGTCAGGTTTGTAGGCCTCCTTGCTCGCACAAGCTTTTTCAGTTCTGCCCACAAATTTTCTATAGGATGGAGGTCAGAGCTTTGTGATGGCCACTCCAATACATTGACTTTGTTGTCCTTAAACCATTTTTCCACAACTTTGGAAGTATGCTTGGGGTCATTGTCCATTTGGAAGACCCATTTGCGACCAAGCTTTAACTTCCTGACTGATGTCTTTTAGATGTTGCGTCAATATATCCACATAATTTTCCGTCCTCATGATGCCATCTATTTTGTGAAGTGCACCAGTCCCTCCTGCAGCAAAGCACCCCCACAGCATGATGCTGCCACCCCTGTGCTTCAGGGTTGGGATGTTGTTCTTTGGCTTGCAAGCCTCCCACTTTTTCCTCCAAACTTAACAATGGTCATAATGGCAAAACAGGTCTATTTTTGTTTCATCAGACCAGAGGACATTTCTACAAACAGTATGATCTTTGTCCCCATGTGCAGTTGCAAACCGTAGTCTGGCTTTTTTATGGCGGTTTTGGAGCAGTGGCTTCTTCCTTGCTGAGCGGCCTTTCAGGTTGTGTCGATATAGGACTCGTTTTACTGTGGATATAAATGATTTTGTACCTGTTTCCTCCAGCATCTTTACAAGGTCCTTTGCTGCTGTTCTGGGATTGATTTGAACTTTTCAAAACCAAAGTACATTAATCTCTAGGAGACAGAACGTGTCTCCTTCCTGAGCGGTATGACGGCTGTGTGGTCCCATGGTGTTTATACTTGCGTACTATTGTTTGTACAGATGAAGTGGTACCTTCAGGCGTTTGGAAATTGCTCCCAAGGATGAACCAGACTTGTGGAGGTCTACAATTTTTTTTCTGAGGTCTTGGCTGATTTCTTTTGATTTTCCCATGATGTCAAGCAAAGAGGCATTGAGTTTGAAGGTAGTCCTTGAAATACATCCACAGATACACCTCAATTGACTCAAATGATGTCAATTAGCCTATCAGAAGCTTCTGAAGCCATGACATAATTTTCCAAGCTGTTTAAAGGCACAGTCAACTTAGTGTATGTGAACTTCTGACCCACTGCAATTGTGATACAGAGAATTAATGTGAAATGATCTGTCTCTGTATCACACTTGTTTTTTTATAAACAATTGTTGGAAAAATTACTTGTCATGCACAAAGTAGATGTCCAAACTGACTTGCCAAAACTATAGTTTGTTAACAAGCTGTGTGGAGTGGTTGAATATGAGTTTTAATGACTGCAACCTAAGTGTAGGTTGGCGTCAACCTCAACTGTCTTCAAACTTCGGCAACCATGGCATCCTTGACAGGGAGAGCCGTCCATCCATGATTTTCTAGCTAGCTACATTTTCAGACATGACACTTTTCAGATTTTAACAAATTAATTCTCATTTTAAGTTAGTGTATTGTTAGCGAGCTAACTAACGTTACAAGTATGATCTTATTATTTGTATCTCAGAGCCATTTGCTTTGCTCGTTATAGCCTAATGTTAGCAAGCCAATTTATATTATGGTTGATTAGCTACCTGTAGGGTAGTAAAGTCATGAGTTGGGTTTATGGTTCATTGTTTAGCTAGCTAGCTACATGCCTCAACAAGACTCCACTATACAATTAACAATTTCAATAGAATGTCACTGCAACAACTGTTGATAGCCAGAGGGAATTTACCCGTTAGTTCTATCTACTCATATTTCAGAGCACTCTCATCTGTGCAAGAGCACAGAATAATTGAGAAATTTACTAACGCCTAACACTCGTTTTTTTTTGGCTAGTGTCAGTAAACGTTGGCAAAAAATGTTTTAAATTGTTGCCAGCTGAACCAATGTTCTGGATAACATAAAAACAGCCTAACTAGCTCTGTTAGGGCGAGTAAAATGGTCATTGAACGGTTATCTCGCGTTAGCCAGATAGCTTGAGTGCTTGATTGTTAGGACAGAACGCTTCGATCAACACTTGAAGAGATGGGTGGGGCTAAAGCTTGAGGGTGTGAACGGTGCTGAATAGGTGTAGACAATGAGCTCTCCAGTAGGTACCAAAACATTCAAAGGCCTTTTTCTCGAAAGTGAAGTTACAAGGTTATCAACTTTCAAAGCAGAATTACTTTCCCATTGTTCCTCAAATGCAGTGTATGATGTACAATTGTGTAGTCTGTGTATTATTATTATTTTTTTTACATTGGATAAAAGCAAGGCGGTCATTCACATATGGACTTGATCTTTTACCAAATAGGGCTATCTTCTGTATACCACCCCTACCATGTCACAACACAACTGATTGGCTCAAATGACCAACTTTTAACAAGGCACACTTGTTTATGTAAATGCATTCCAGGTGACTACCTCATGAAGCTGGTTGAGAGAATGCCAAGTGTGAAAAACTGTCATCAAGGCAAAGGGTGGCTACTTCGAAGAATCTAAAATAGAAAATTATATTTTGATTTGTTTAACACTATTTTTGGTTACTACATGATTCCATGTGTTATTTCATAGTTTTGATATCTTCTATTATTCTACAGTGTAGAAAATAGTACAAATAAAGAAACCCTTGAATGAGTAGTTGTCAACGTTTGACTGGTACTGTATATAGAATATTTCCCCCCTCACTATATCGCGCAGTTCAGGCTTGATCTGATTTATCTCTAGAGAAACTGTGCATTGAGCTCAGAATTTATTTGAAATGAAACTGAAATAATTGAACCAACGTCGGTCAATTAATTGTTTAAAAAGCAAAAAATAATTGTCATTTTGGTTAACAGCACTACCTCCCAGGACAAATTGTGTAATGCTGGTCCCATACGGGAGGACCTAGCACACTAAAGGCTGCCTGGCCAACCCAGGAGGAGGAGTTAGAGGGAGTATCAGAGCGAAGCAGCAGTGATGATGCTTGCCTGGGGTCCATATTGGCTCCTTGTTAATCTACTACGCCCTTTGGTATTCCCAGATCCTCCCAGTCTGCTAATAGTTGTCGGTCAGATCTGTTTAACCCCAAAGTGGTATGGGCGAGGGACCAAAATGGAACCAGTATGAAGAAAAGTGAAAGATCCTCTTGAACATAATTTCTCCTATAAACAGATCTATATTTAGGTGACACCTATAGGTGTGGGTAGCTTTGGAAACATCTCTGTGAGGTGCTCCAAGCAGCCCTATTGCGCTCCAGTACACAGACCTGTTAATGTGCGCTATGCAGCAGGACGCTGACAGTCCTGCTTACAGTTATGGTACTAGCTGTGGGTTAACCGCTATTTATAGCCTAGCCTTCCCCAGTTGGTGGAGGCACAATTGTAGGTTAGTATGCTGGGAATGGGAGTGGAGGGCCATAGGCAGTAGGCATGTCTCAGTGGGTTAACCCCATGGTGTTTGCACAGATTATATTCTAGCTCCTATTACCCTCTCGGGTACAAAAATGTATGTACCAATCACAGATCGCCACTTTAGTCTCTGATCTAGCAAGGTCGTATAGGTATTTGGTACTGGAAACCTTGCCTTCAATTCCGTTTGAGCACACAGACCAGTGATGGAAAGCTATTGAAGCCAATCCCTCTGGGATCAGCTGGTCTGGTGTTGAATGTGTCACCCACTCTGTGGCAGGGCCAAGGTCTTACCCTGTGTCACAGAGGCTGTGTCAGACTTGACAGTTCATGCAGCTTTAGTGTTCTGATCAATTCCCAATGAGTCATGCATCTACACCTACATTTTAAATATGTCTACCATATCCGGATTCCCTTTTCCTGCGCTGTATTCAAATGTCAGAATGCGTTGTGGGTGAGGCAAAATATGATAACCCAACTGATGGCAGAAGCTAACTACTGTAGATAACCTCTGTAGCTAGCAAGCAACACTAAAGTGATTGCAAATGGATTAGCATAACTCTAGCCAAGCCCAAAATGTTTTTTTTAGATAGGTGGCTAGCTTTTATGAGGAAACCTGGTCCTCACATGCTAGGAATGTATTTCCTCCACCGTTATAATGAAAAGGTGCCTCAGTCCCAAACTCAAGATTTCGGGAGTGCTGATGACGTCGCCCACTGTATGCACGTTTGGTACCCTGAATGTGTCTAGACTGAGGTGAACACAATCAGACCACAAAGCGACTTTTCAATGTGATCTTTGTGTTCTGATAGCAGAAGTCGCATGTAAGTGGAGACATGACCTGATGTACCTTGTAGTCACCATCAGGCCACAGTGTAGGGACAGACTGTGTGTGTTCCCTACACACACACAGTCCGGGGAAGCTCTTTCGTCTGTTCTCCCTCCCTGCACTGGCCCTCACTCTAATGGCTGTCAGCAGACCCACACAGCCCCTGGGCTGTCCACACCACTGCCTGAACACAACTCTGCTTTGTGTGTGCGTGAGGAGCGACCCGTTGAGCTACCTCATTATCATACAGAGGCGAGACACAAAAGCCCCTTGCGAACAAGGCAGCGTTCCTATCCGGGGCTGCAGCTCAGTCTGAGCTTCAACAGACTTTCCCTTTGGTGTCAGGTTTCTCACTTAGCACCTCGTCAGTTCTACCCGCAAACAAGCAGGTGAAATGCACCACACTTTGGGTCTATTGAACCCAACTCAGTTTTTATGGTTGATACTCTATTAGGAATTTAGTCGCCTCTTCCGTTGAGACCATTTAGTGCTGACGGAAAACAACTCGTTTTGTGTTGAGTAGTGTTTCTTCAGAGGCTGGTACTCTAGCAGCTGCACTGTGATCAATATCAGCTGCATTATTGACTGGTCTCTACTCTCACAGCCCGCTCAGCTTCGGCTGGCTTCTCCACTGGCTTAAAGTGACTGGCTGGTATGTGTAGTAGGTACAGTACAGACACGTAGTAGGTACAGTACAGACACGGTCTGTTAGTGAGGTAGGGTCAGCAGTGGGTCAATTGGCTGGTATGTGTAGCAGATACAGTATAGTACAGACTCTGGGCCTTCTCGTGCTGCTGCTCACTAGACCATCTCTCTCTCACCACTGCTCATCTGGTTTGTGTTGAGAAGAGGGGCATCAATATTCGTTCCTGATATGTGTTTTTGCTTTCTCTTTTGTGTGTGTGTGTGTGTGTGTGTGTGTGTGTGAGAGAGAGAGAGAGACATTGCCTGCCTAGCCTATACATTGCCTGCCCTAAGGTGGATTAGCTCATCACCCAACGCCTGTACCCCCCCCTCTACCCACCCTCTCTCCCTGCTCAAATGTCATCTTCATCTGACCCCTCCCCCCCCCGGGGCAATCAGCCCCCCATTACCAGACAGCTCAACCCCCTTTACACCGCCTTTGATGTGCTGGGCCAACCTTTATTTTAGGTAGGCTATATGCTTTAGCAGTGTGCAGCATAATTACATGGATGGACGGCAGTAACAACATAGATGGATGGATGACCATCCGTTAGAACAAGCCAGTTTGTTGTGAGCTATCTTATTACCATGTATGATGATGTAATTTCACCATTCTGTCATTCATCTGGGCAGCTCCACCTCTTGTGGGCGTTATGTTGCCAGGGAATCGTTGAGAAGGATGACTGGGGAAAGAGTGCGATTTGCTTCTGGTTTGACTGGATGAATGTTGAAGAACAGCGGAGAGGGTTTCAGTGATGTTTAGAGAGACTGTGTTGAATGGCCTACTAGCTATTAGTGTGATCTGTCTTCCTCTGGTTGTAGTCTGGAGTGGGGAGGTTGTCTGTGCGCCTACTGCGCTCTAGTCTGAGAGTTGGAGAGAGGCCAGCACATCTGGCCGTGGTTAGGGGCTTTATGGAGTGTCTGGAGCTGCCTGCTCAGTGATAACCCCTTGCTTCAGGTAACCTCTCCAGGGCCACAGTATCAGACCAGGGGCCTCGGGGCCCCTCAGTCAGTCAGCTCCTGCCCTGGCTGCTGTTTCCGGACAGGGCCCATGTAGCTCAGCTCCAGCAGGTTGGGATTGGAGGATGGGGCTTGAGGTGAGGTGATTGTTTGTTGTGTGATAGTGGAGAGGGGTTTTGGACTGATATGGGAGAGGGGACTGGCTGGAGCAATGGGGGGCCCTCCTAAAGCCTTGTCTCACACTGATTGGTTGAGCGATCATCCTCCACTTCCTGTCTTTAGCCTATATTCTTTCCTGCTTTATTTTGTAGTCCACCCCTCCCCATGACCTGAATCTGAGACATGAGAAATCAGTGAGCACAAAAATACATTCACGCCACGAGTAGTGAATTGGCCTACATATCCAACAATGTTACGGTGATTCCTGTCTTACTGGATGAAACCGTCATTTCTTCCAAAGATTGTCACCCAAGCGTCATGCTTAAGGACTGCGTTCTCTGGGCTCACAGAGGAGTGGGGGGCCGCAGGGGGTGAAAACTGAACCTCTCCAATGCACCTGTGACCTTTCACCTCGAACAAAGGCTTGTGTGTCTCGACGGGGACTCGAGTAATAAGTAATGTCACTGATGTTTTTATGGACAGTGGCCCCGGGATCAAAGTTGAGAGGATTATAAGTCCAGAGAGTAAAGACATGAAGGTTTTTGTCTCATCCATAGCTGGAGAGAATAAGCTGCTTGGTTTTTGTCTCATCCATAGCTGGAGAGAATAAGCTGCTTGGTTTTTGTCTCATCCATAGCTGGAGAGAATAAGCTGCTTGGTTTTTGTCTCATCCATAGCTGGAGAGAATAAGCTGCTTGGTTTTTGTCTCATCCATAGCTGGAGAGAATAAGCTGCTTGGTTTTTGTCTCATCCATAGCTGGAGAGAATAAGCTGCTTGGTTTTTGTCTCATCCATAGCTGGAGAGAATAAGCTGCTTGGCTTTTGTCATTAACCCTGCATATTTTCAATTGATTGTGGAATGTTCATTCAAAATAATCTAGATGGAGATGGTCCAGAGACGGGGGTGTGTGTGTGTGTGTGTGTGTGTGTGTGTGTGTCTTGTTCAGATACACAGCTGCTTCTATCATCAAAAACAATACTGCTTAAGCCGTTATCATACGCACTGCAGCCCCACAGCAGTGGAAATCCCCATTTTGGTTTCTATCCGGATAATTATTAGCAGCTTTTATCGGTTTTGAGGGGTTTGAGATTGAGGGAGGGTAAGAGACTATTTCTGTCTCTGTTTATGTAAGGAGGGAATGGTGCTGAGAGGGAGAGAGGAGGACTGTGGGAATGTTTGTTCAGCACAGAGATCATAGCCCCAGTCCATGTCTGTCTGTTTGGATGCTAGTGATTGTTCTGTATCTATGCTAGGCTTAACCAGCCACATGACGGTACACAGTGGACTGAATCGAAGTGATGGTTGTCTATGGAAAGAACTCTGACGGTTGGTCACCTGTAGATTATAGGTCACTATGTACATGGCTAAGATGGGGTTTACTGTAAGAAGGCATGTTTAGCAAGTTCAAGTGGCACACACACACACACACACTTATTAACCTCAACCCAGCTGATCAGTGTATTACTGTTACCCTCGGTTGACCTCGTGATGACTGATCTGCTATCTTCTCCTTTTCTCTTTGTCTCTACAGGGGAGACATGTCAAAACTGGACAGCTGGCAGCCATCAAGGTCATGGACGTCACAGAGGTAAAGAAGTTCAAACTGACTGGAACACCCCGTGTGTGTTGTTCAAGGAGGATGTTACATGGCCAGGTCTATTGGTGAAACGATGTAGTCTGAAGCTGAGCTGCGATGACCTTTCACATTTCAAACTGCCCACTATGCCTGTTTATTTGTCAACCAGGTCTTTCAGATCATCTGACCATTGTCTTATTTGGGCGTCAGATTAAAGGATAAATGGCCTAATGTCAGGTGTCTTTGCAGGGTTATTACAGTGAGATTGACGCAAAGGGCCTTACCCATGGTTGTTGAAAGTGTCTTAGCCTAATCAACAACAGAATTAATATACATTTTTATTTCTGTGAGGACAAAATACCTTTAATTGGGAGAAGTACAAGCTCTTGATGTATTTTAGCCTTCGATACACACTATATATACACACTATGTATACAAAAGTATGTGGACACAGTGGATTCGGCTATTAGTGTATAAAATTGAGCATGCAGCCATGCAATCTCCATAGACAAAAATTGGCAGTAGATTGGCCATACTGAAGACTTCTGACTTTCAATGTGGCACCAACAAACTTTCTGCCCTGCTAGAGCTGCCCCGGTCAACTGTAAGTGCTGTTATTGTGAAGTGGAAGCGTCTAGGAGCAACAACGGCTCAGCCGCGAAGCAGTAGAGCACACAAGCTCACAGAACGGGAGTGCTGAAGCGCATAAAAATCATCTGTCCTCGGTTGCAACACTCACTACAGAGTTCCAAACTGACTCTGGAAGCAACGTCAGCACAAGAACTGTTCGTCGGGAGCTTCGTGAAATGTGTTTCCATGGCCGAGCAGCCGCGCACAAGCCTAAGATCACCATGCGCAATGCCAATCGTCGGCTGGAGTGGTGTAAAGCTCGCCGCCATTGGACTCTGGAGCAGTGGAAATGCATTCTCTGGAGTGATGAATCCCGCTTCACCGTCTTGCATTCCAACGGACGAATCCGCCAAACCCAGATGCAAGGAGAATGCTACCTGCCCCAATGCATAGTGCTAACTGTAAAGTTTGGTGGAGGGGGAATAATGGTCTGGGCCTGCTTTTCATGGTTTGGTTAGGTCCTTTAGTTCCCGTGAAGGGAAACCTTAACACTACAGCATACAATGACATTCCTGACGATTCTGTGCTTCCAACTTTGTGGCACCAGTTTGGGGGAGGCACTTTCCTGTTTCAGCATGACAATGCCACTGTGCACAAAGCGAGGTCCATACAGAAATGGTTTGCCAATCGGTGTGGAAGAACTTGACTGGCCTGCACAGAGCCTTGACCTCAACCCCATCGAACACCTTTGGGAGGAATTGGAACGCCGACTGCGAGCCAGGCCTAATCGCCCAACATCAGTGCCCCACCTTACTAATGCTCTTGTGGCTGAATGGAAGCAAGTCCCCGCAGTAATGTTCCAACATCTAGTGGAGGCTGTTAGGGCAGAAAAGAGGGGACCAACTTCATATTAACATCCATGATTTTGGAATGAGGTGTTCGCCAAGCATGTAATGTAGTTAGCCAACTCCTCATTTAGAATATACTAGTCTACATGGAAATTCTTTGAGGTCCTGTCTACATTTCAGGAAGAACTTTGACTTCTCCGTAATCAGCCGCTCGTAAATCTCAGTATAATAAGCAGAGATCATTACAGCTAAAGCCAGCGGGATGTTTTATGGCTAAATTACGTCATTTTGAGGCAGGCAGGAGGGCAGCCCTTTGCTCTCTCTGTGGCATTCTGCTTTTATCTACTGAAATAGGACCTCCAAGTGAATATGGAACTAGCTGGACCACCCACACACACCCGAATGACCCCCCCCCAGGGACTTGTGGTTAGTTTTATGATATAGCTGTTGCAGTATAGGCCTACCATGTGGTCCATGTCGTTTAACATAACATTTACTCTTAAACATTGCCTAAGTCAAATTCTCAATTCCGTTTCATACCAATGTGGTCATTCTGGTTCTAGACCAGTTTCTCTGTTCTTATGCCCTGACTTGCCCCCTGCCTGCCACTCCCTGCTGACTGTCATGAGTAAGGCTCTGATGTGTTGTCTAACTGTTTCCTGCCATGGGTGTCATAGGGCATGTCTCACCTGGTTTCCACTAGTTATACCCCAGCCACAAAACCAAAAAGGCCTATCTATAAAATTCATGAAAACAAAAATGATTTTTTTTGGTCTTAATTTAAGGTTAGGCATAAGGTTAGCTTTGTGGTTAAGGTTATACTTAAAAATTAAGAAGAGAAATTGTAGAAATAGGTGGTTTATTACTTTGTCTGTGGTAACTCGTGACGACCCACTCCACCCCCCGTTACGTGGTCATACACCTGGCCTGATATAGCCTCTCGTCTATGATAGGAGGGATAGATGTAGAGATTTCACCACTATAGGCTATGAATGACTCTGTTGCTTCACCCTGCCAGGTAGAAAAGCACCTGTTATCTCAACAGCAGCTCTCTGTTGTCCTTACAAACTGTTACTGTTGCTGAGAGAGGGAGAGGTGGGCATGGCAGTCCTGGGCTGTACTATTAGCCTGCTCTGCTCTCCCACTAGGCTACCTGCTGGGGCGGCAGGTAGCCTAGTGGTGCCTGGCCATGCTGTGTATTGTTTTACTCTTTGCCCTACATGGTGCTGCGTTAACCGCTTGAATGATAATGGCAATGATCATTGAATGATCGTTTCTGTCTAAATAGAAAATTGACATAACCAAAAGTGAATCCCCCCTCGTTTTTGTCCCAGTGATTGTCAGGAATGCTCAGCCAGCCGCCTGTTCACAAACAGCTGCAGGAAACATGGGAAAGAGGGAGGGCTAGAGGAGGAGCAAATGAGAGCAGCAATAAGGCTGCCTGCACAGCCAACAGACAGCCTCTACTTGCTGGCACTGGAAGGGTCTGGTGGAAGAAAACTGTGCTTGTACCTACGTGCATCTTTAAACGCACCACCGCTGTCACAGTAACTGCATCGCTCTTCACTAATGTCCCCATTGTTCAGACTCCTCCTTTCCACCAGGGTTTTCTGTAAGACGAGGGGTTTAACACTTGCTGTGTGTCAGTTACTGTCACTGTTAATCATTGTCAAGTTGTTGCAACGGAAGAGATTAAGCTAATGGTGGGGTGACCTTTTTGTTTTCTTCCTCACTGTTTTCATGTGAGCTGGGGGAGGGAGGATGTTTTTGTATGTGTAAAACCCCAGTGATTTGAGGGGTTGTGTGGGGATATGGGTATCACATTAAAATCATGTTCTTCTGCTGAAAAGCCCGATTTTAAAATGCATATCTCTCCTGTAATTGGAAATAAATGTGGGCTCTAACGGAATTCGTTGTTTAGCTGAAGGGATTTGATGTATACATGTACAGTTGTGTAAGGGATGTGACAAATGAAATACATTTTAGCTTTTTAAATAAAATCTGTTTTCTGTAAAAACAATATGAAAATTAATAAAATTCCAAGTCAATTAACAATGCTGCCCTGCTACTGCCAGCAATGGTTTGGGTCTCCCTTTCCAGATGGTTAAGCATGGCACCTGTACTTCAATTCCACCTTGCAAAGTGTGCGTTTCCTTCTCATTTAACTTCTCAAAGTATTGCCATACAGGGCGTAGCTGCTGTCGCTTGCCTTTCTCTGCCATTTTCCCAACCGTTAACGACGATGACGTAATGTTGGATAATCGACTCCAAAATAATTGATTCCTTGACACCTTGCACGTCGACTCCCATGTCAAGATTGACTCCGAAGATTCAGTATTTTTTAGAATTGAGACTGATTAGTTGCCGTAATTCTGAGAAGACGAACACTCGCATCTTTCATAGTGAGGGATGGAGAGAGATGAGTGGGGCACATTATAGGTAGGCCGGACACCAGGCAATTTGAATTAAATTACCCAGGCCTTTCCTCAGGCCTTTATAGCCTATCGTCTAGTTATGCTATAACATGGAAAATAATATAACTGCACTGTGATTTTTATTTTGTGGAAGGCAAATGTTTCTGTTTGGGATTTTTCTTAATGTTAAGGATCTCAATTTAGTTTAAACATTTTAATGTTTAAATGTTCACACCCCTAATACAGATAGTATAATGGATTCTGTCTTCCATGGACCCCCCCCCCACACACACACACACACAATGAGATACACACATCATTAATACCCAAACAAAGAAGTCGTTAGAGGAGTGTGTGTACTGCGTAGCCGAGATGTCACATTGTTTAGGGGCCGTCGATGAATGAGGGTTTAATTTCCCCCCTACAAAGGCACTTATCAACCCCCGCCAGACTTGACCTTTGTGGAATGTGGGAAATGATTGACTATTATCCATCTGTAACCGTCCACACACACACGATAGTTGTTTTCCTAAAACGTCGTCCTCCCCCGGCCTTCTCTCTTTATCTAATGACTAATGGTGTCTGTGTGTCTGTAGGACGAGGAGGAGGAAATCAAACTGGAGATCAATATGCTCAAGAAGTACTCCCATCACAGGAACATTGCCACATACTACGGTGCTTTTATCAAGAAGAGTCCCCCGGGGCATGATGACCAACTGTGGGTGAGTATCTAGCCTGCGTGTTTCCCAATGGCTGAATAATCAGAACTGGTATATCTGCAGCAGCATGAATCAGACCATAAGTCTTCTACTGTTTTGACTCTCATATAGTCTTAGAAGTGCTTATGTAGGTGTCTGACTGAGTATTGTGTGTGTGTGTCCTGTAGCTGGTGATGGAGTTCTGTGGGGCGGGCTCCATCACAGACCTGGTGAAGAACACTAAAGGAAACCAGCTCAAGGAGGACTGGATCGCCTACATCTCCAGAGAAATCCTCCGGGTGAGCCTGTCCTCCGGCCCCCTCCATCCCCTCTTTCCTTCTATCTTCAGTCTCCTTGTTCATTGTGTAATAATATGTAAATATAAAGGTGACAAGTTTTTACCCTCCGCTACTTCAAAGCTCTGGTCTTAGACATGTGGTCTCATCTCTACACACCTCCCTCTCCTCCTCCTTCTTCAGGGACTGGCCCACCTGCACGCCCACCACGTCATCCACCGTGACATCAAGGGACAGAACGTCCTGCTCACAGAGAACGCCGAGGTCAAGCTTGGTGAGTGACTATGTTTTGTACGTTACGGACAACAACCCTGATTAATCTGAACCCTATAGCTCCAAAATCACAGCCATTTTAGCCAGTCACCTAGTCTAGATGTTTACTTCAATGCAGTTGTATATAACTAGTTTTAACTTCTGATTGGTTGTCTTACAGTGGACTTTGGCGTGAGCGCCCAGTTGGACCGGACGGTGGGGAGGAGGAATACATTCATCGGGACTCCCTATTGGATGGCACCCGAGGTCATCGCCTGTGACGAGAACCCTGAGGCCACCTACGACTACAGAGTAAGACTCTCGCCCTCTTCCACACAGTACTCTGACGTTTTAGCCTTGATTTGAACCTGCCACTTATGTCCTCCTTGACATCTGTAGCTACTGGTAACTTTAGCTACTGCTACATTGTGGGGAAGAATGCACAAGTCTGCTTGGTAGAGTATGTTGCTCTTCAGTGTCTGATGTAGTGAGTGTGTGTTGCTATGTCTGATGCATCTCTCGCTGTGTCTCTCCTCTTCCAGAGTGACTTGTGGTCAACTGGAATCACTGCCATCGAAATGGCCGAAGGAGCTCCTCGTAAGTACCTGCCTATCCCCAGATCACACCTCTATCGTTTCTTGTAGATGGCAGCTCTATTGGTTCCTTCTGCCTTTGTCTTTGCTTTTCTCCCTGTCATGTTTTTACTGATTCCCTCTGGTGTGTGTGTTTTCACTTTTAGCGCTGTGTGATATGCATCCGATGCGAGCACTCTTCCTCATCCCAAGGAACCCTCCCCCGCGACTCAAGTCCAAGAAGTGGTAAGTTACCAAGATTCTGTCAGCTGGGTTTAGAGGTCTCCTCTCTCGCTCTCCTCCCTCCTCCTCCTCTCTGAACAGCTGTGGCACATGGGAGGAAGGCCTGTTGGCTCACGGCGAGGCTCCTCAGCCCTCATTCCGGGGGGAAACTCAACCCTCTGAGACTTTCCTCTGGCACCGGTGCATTTACGATTATGACCGCTTTTCTTCTGAGACGGGTTTTTCCCAGAATATTCATTGTATTTAAGTTATGAAAGGCTCACTGGATTTCTGTCTAAATAGATAAAACAGGATCTTCCTATTTCAGACTTGTAGCTTCTCAGGCTCTTTTGACAGTTAGTTTAGTTTGTCTGTCATTTGTTGTCTTGTCAGTGGGTTGTAGAAGATGGATTTATTTTGTGTCAGACAACAAGTCCCCCAGGCTACATGATTACTGGTGGTAATATGATATCTCATTAGCGGCCTCATCTGTCTTGACCCCTTCCTCTTTCAGGTCTAAGAAGTTTTGCAGCTTCATCGAGGGCTCCCTGGTGAAGAACTACAACCAGCGCCCCCCCACCGAGCAGCTGCTCAAGCACCCCTTCATCAGGGACCAGCCCAACGAGAGGCAGGTCCGCATCCAGCTCAAAGACCACATCGACCGCACCAAGAAGAAGAGGGGGGAGAAAGGTGAGTCTGCCTCTCTACCTGTTAATGACAGAGTCTTAAAGTAACACTGTGAACATGATGACGGTGCCCCATTAGTGTAAGAGCGGTTTGAAAAGACCGCCAGAAATGTCTGCCTGTTTTGGTGGGATGGAGCTTTTGCCTACGTGGTGGAATCACCAGGTGGTGGAATCACCAGGTGGTGGAATCACCAGGTGGTGGAATCACCAGGTGGTGGAATCACCAGGTGGTGGAATCACCAGGTGGTGAATTAGTTAATAGGCCAATGAGAGAGTTCCAAACCTCTCTGCTAAGAACAGCACATTTTCCCCACTCAGACCACTCCCAGATACTTCTAGCAAATGTATTGCTTGAGAAATTTGTCTTTGATAAGAAGCTATTTTTGTGTATTTTTGACAATTTTAATTGAAAACAATCACAGTAAGGTACTTCAGTGTTACCCATAAATGATTTGATATTAAAATAAAAACCTCTGCATTGGGCCTTTTGTGTGTTTTACATTTACACTGAATAGCCCATGTTTCTACATCTTGTCACACTATCCACGTATTGTTTTTCAGATGAGACTGAATATGAGTACAGCGGGAGTGAGGAGGAAGAGGAGGATGCTGGAGAGCAAGAGGGAGAGCCTAGGTAATGTCTTAGTGTTACACATTGATGTACACAGTTAATTTTGCAATTCACAATATAGCGTGGATATCTCTGCTCACCTGTCACCAGTGTAGCAAACACCTACCTGGAAACGCTAAGCAACTCCACCCATCTGACACAGAAACTAACGATTCCCTTGAACTAACTCACTGTTCCCTTGAACTAACTCACTGTTCCCTTGAACTAACTCACTGTTCCCTTGAACTAACTCACTGTTCCCTTGAACTAACTCACTGTTCCCTTGAACTAACTCACTGTTCCCTTGAACTAACTCACTGTTCCCTTGAACTAACTCACTGTTCCCTTGAACTAACTCACTGTTCCCTTGAACTAACTCACTGTTCCCTTGAACTAACTCACTGTTCCCTTGAACTAACTCACTGTTCCCTTGAACTAACTCACTGTTCCCTTGAACTAACTCACTGTTCCCTTGAACTAACTCACTGTTCCCTTGAACTAACTCACTGTTCCCTTGAACTAACTCACTGTTCCCTTGAACTAACTCACTGTTCCCTTGAACTAACTCACTGTTCCCTTGAACTAACTCACTGTTCCCTCGAACTAACTCACTGTTCCCTCGAACTAACTCACTGTTCCCTCGAACTAACTCACTGTTCCCTCGAACTAACTCACTGTTCCCTCGAACTAACTCACTGTTCCCTCGAACTAACTCACTGTTCCCTCGAACTAACTCACTGTTCCCTCGAACTAACTCACTGTTCCCTCGAACTAACTCACTGTTCCCTCGAACTAACTCACTGTTCCCTCGAACTAACTCACTGTTCCCTCGAACTAACTCACTGTTCCCTCGAACTAACTCACTGTTCCCTCGAACTAACTCACTGTTCCCTCGAACTAACTCACTGTTCCCTCGAACTAACTCACTGTTCCCTCGAACTAACTCACTGTTCCCTCGAACTAACTCACTGTTCCCTCGTTTCCGCTCGTCCTCCCTGCAGCTCCATAGTGAACATGCCGGGTGAGTCGACGCTGCGTAAGGACTTCATCCGGCTGCAGCAGGAGAACAAGGAGCGCTCGGAGGCGCTGCGCCGACAGCAGCTCCTGCAGGAACAGCAGCTCCGTGAGCAGGAGGAGTACAAGCGCCAACTATTGGCAGAGAGGCAGAAACGCATTGAGCAACAGAAGGAGCAGAGGAGGCGGCTGGAGGAGGTAGAGTTAATAAACATTGATTCATTGATTTTAAAGTAAAACTTGTATGTAGAATTTAGGGTGCGAGTACAGTGCTGCATGCTCTGAATAACTCGATTGGTTAGTTCTGCTGTCTGTGAAGAAATGGGCGGGGTGTAGGTTGATCCTGCAGCCACGATTGGACAGAGCGAAACTGTGATCACCCCATAGAGGGTCGAACTTGGATAGCCCACAATGACGCAGCCCATGCTGTCACAGAAGACTGCCATTACAAGGATAAAAGGTGTCCTATATTTTTAGATCAATAGACAGCTGCTCCTCGCTTGATCAATTCACCAAAGCCTGTATTTGACTTCCCATCCTCTCTTGTTTTCCTCAAATCATTCAGATCACTGCTACTATGGACAATCATTGCCATAGTAGCAGTGACATCTCATAATATCTTTGAACAGGGAATCCCAACTAGAATTTCAGCTCTCCCTGTGTGTCGTATCCCTGAGGTTCTCTCTCTGTCGCCCCCTCCTGGTGCCTCACAGCAACAGCGACGCGAGCGCGAGATGAGGAGGCAGCAGGAGCGTGAGCAGCGCCGCCGCGAGCAGGAGGAGAAGAGGCGCATGGAGGAGATGGAACGACGGCGGAAAGAGGATGATGAGCGCCGGAGGGCGGAGGAGGAGAAGAGGAGGAGCGACCGTGAGCAGGTAGGTCTTTAAATGACAAGAAGCACTCTAATTGGCCAACATGCTGGGCATTTTTGTCACTTCCTGTATTTCATCCAATCATGGCGGCTGTTGTGTTTGATTGACAGGAGTACATTCGTCGGCAGCTGGAGGAGGAGCAGAGGCACCTGGAGATCCTGCAGCAGCAGCTGCTCCATGAACAGGCCATGCTCCTGGTAAGAAACCTGCATCCTACCATTCTTACTCTCCAGGGGGCGCGTTCAGGTGGGCGCAATGTTACAGAATGTTGAGAAATTGGTGATGTAGAACACCCATGAGTCTTTGTCAAGTTGAACAGGGAATGGTGTCTGGAGCTGTATTCTATTACATTTGTATTGACAACGTTGTAAATGTTGCACCCCACTGAGAAAGCCCCTGTTTTCAGGACTGGATCGCACATTTAGGAGCAAGCTCTTTTCTAGAACATAGATAGTAATCAAGGCCAGGTGTTATGGCTATATTGCATGAATTATGGTTGACGTTAGCTGTTGTATAGATTAGTCATTCGGAAATACCCTACAGGAAGATGGAGTTCCTATGTTTCTCTGCCGGTGTCTCTGGTTACATTTACATCCTGAGGAAATGAGTTGAGATGTATTTATTTATGTGTGTGTATATGAAGTCACCTTTTTGTTTCTTTATTGCTCAGCATTCACCATTCTGTCTTGCTTCTCATAAATTGAACCATTCCACACTATTCACCCAATCCTCAACTTTGGTTCTATTACTCGCTAAAGAAGGTTGTAACATTTATTTGTGAGTAATGAAATGGAAGAATCTGCATTTGAAGGAAGACTTTATTTAACATGTTTGTAGGCTTGAATTTATCAAGCTTCATCTTTATAGAACTAAGCTGAATCGGTCTTCAAGTGCTTAATTTAATACAATTCACCCCCCAAGGTAGCATTAGCTTACACATGCCATTAGCCACTTTCCCCCATGTCTAATGTGCCTCAACTCAGCCGCGCACTCTGCATCAGGAGTTCAAGTGGCGGGAGCTGGAGGAGCAGCGGAAGGCAGAGCGTCTCCACAAGCGTCTGCAGCAGGAGCAGGCCTATCTGCTGTCCCTCCAGCACGACAATAAACCACCGCAGCCCTGCGAAAAGACTGAAGACCCCAAGAGAATGTCCCCCGACAGTACTAACAAAGCCCCTCCGACAATGTCCCCAGGCCCCGTGGGCGATAGAGCCCCAGCTCCACAACCCCACGTCCTCAATAATTCTAATGCTATTGCTTCACGGAGAACGTCCTGCGATAACACTAGGTCCCCACATGCCCATTTCCTGGACAATGTTACTGCTAACGCCCCACGGAGAATGTCCTCGGATACCACAAAGTCCCCACAAACCATGTCCTGCGATAACACTACCAAGGCCTCTCAGAAACTGTCCCCAAACAGTGTTGATAAAGACTCAGAAAAGACCCCCTCTGACAATAGCGATGCCCTAGCCACCCAGTCCACAGACGTTACTAAACCCTCACAGACCGGGGGCCTAGACGGCCCCAAGTCCCCACAGACAGACCGCTCGGAGGCTAGCGACGTTCTCGGTGATCCTCAGCCAATCAGAGAGGTGAACCCCAACACGACATCACTTCCTCCTTCTGCCTGCTGCTACTTCTATTCTAGCTGCCTGCCCCCCTCTCCACACAGCGTGTTATGTTAGCCCTGGTGGTGTGAGCTGGCGCTATGGTTGTCTTTTTTCTTTCAGTTATCGTCTTAAAATAGTGTTTAATAGCTCACACAGTCCAATGTAGCACTGCGTTTAATGTATGCAACACAAAATAGCCTATAACGTTACAGTACTAGGATAACGTTGTTGTCTGTTTTTAAATGATTAGTGAATAGACTACTCAGCCAACCATTTTGTTTGAGGAGCGAGGACAGTCAGAGAAAAGAAAGCCAGTCGCTCACAACCACCGCCTCTCTAAAACTGTACTGCTTCACTTCTGGCTCTAGTCTTTGCTTGACTATCTGATGCTTCTCTACTAAAACGTCTTGAGGAGGACGTGTCTGAGTCTTGAGAACACTGAGCAAGAAAAATACTAAGTATAGACTGAAGCGCTGCAAGCTGGATCTCTGTCAACATCATTTTGCATTCAGGACCAAATGGTTTGCTTACGCAGAACACGGTACATTTTCTCTTGCCATTAGTCAGCTATAATTAATTTCATGAAAATGCATCTATTTTTCCTTCATATGCATTCACAGTTGAGTTGCCATACCTGAATGTAACACATATTTAAATCAATGGGCTTGAATTGATAAAGGGACCCAGCAGAGGCGGTGATGAGTTGAAGCCGTCAGTACTTCACATATTCTTGTGAATTACCAGTTGTATTGCTGTCTACTGCAGTGGTGAAAACGAAGTAGTCAGGTGTTCCTGCTCTTGTCGTCCTCTCACATACCTACTAAATAAGCGTGATGGTTTGTAATGCGGCTGTGCCTTGTACTGTTCAGGTAAGTGACTGGAGAGGATGTCATGCATGTGGTCAGCTCAGGCCCACACTAACATATGTGTGCTGCTGGGTCCCAGAGAGCGACTGTGTGCTGCTGGGTCCCAGAGAGCGACTGTGTGCTGCTGGGTCCCAGAGAGCGACTGTTCTCTGGGATGAGTCCCCTGGAGGTGTAAGATATCATTAACAAGACTGTCTGAGGTGGGCTCATGTGCATGTCAGCGGACTTTCCCTCCCTGTCGATAACAAGGCGTCGGCTTCAGTGTTGACTCTTCCTCGTTCTCCTAGTCTTTCTCCTTGTGTGTTTTGTCGTTGAGTTAATGCCTCAACCTTGACCCCACTGATCCTCACTGACCCTGTCTGTCTGTCCTGCACTCCCAGGCCGACGAGCGCTTCCGAAAGAACATTCAGGGCTCCCCCCAGACCGCCCCACCCACCAAGCAGCCCCCCGTGCCCCCCCGCTCTGAACCCTTCTCTAACGGCAGCTCCTCCTCCGAGTCTGTCCCGCCTGCCATGCACCGGCCCATGGAACCACAGGTAAACCCCTCATCCTTCCCTCCCTTCTCTCGATCTACCGCTCTCCATACAGTAGGTTATCTGACAGCAAGGCATTGGTGCCACGAGATGTCCATTCTAGCACCCACACATATAATTCAATGTCTATTTCTGTGGATGAGCTAGTAGAGGTCCCAATTAGAGGTCGACTGATTAATCGGAATGGCCGATTAATTAGGGCCGATTTCAAGTTTTCATAACAATCGCAAATCAGTTTTTTTGGCAACCGATTTGGCCAATTTTAAATTTAAAAAAAGAAGAAAAAAAAGGTATTTTATTTTTTACACCTTTTATTTATCTAGGCAAGTCAGTTAAGAACACATTCTTAATTTCAATGACGGCCTAGGAACGGTGGGTTAACTGCCTTCTTCAGGGGCAGAACGACAGATTTTCACCTTGTCAGCTCAGGGGATTCAATCTTGCAACCTTAGTTAACTAGTCCAACGCTCTAACCACCTGATTACATTGCACTTCATGAGGAGACTGCCTGTTGCGCGAATGCAGTAAGCCAAGGTAAGTTGCTAACTAGCATTAAACTTATCTTATAAAAAACAATCAATCAATCATAATCACTAGTTAACTACACATGGTTGATGATATTACTAGTTTATCTAGGGTGTCCTGCGTTGCATATAATCGATGCGGTGCTGTCGTTGCTCCAATGTGTACCTAACCATAAACATCAATGCCTTTCTTAAAATCAATACACAGAAGTATATATTTTTAAACCTGCATATTTAGCTAAAAGAAATCCAGGTTAGCAGGCAATATTAACCAGGTGAAATTGTGTCACTTCTCTTGCGTTCATTGCACGCAGAGTCAGTGTATATGCAACAGTTTGGGCCGCCTAATTTGCCAGAATTTTGACATAACAGTGAAGGTTGTGCAATGTAACCGGAATATTTAGGCTTATGGATGCCACCCGTTAGATAAAATACGGAACGGTTCTGTATTTCACTGAAAGAATAAACGTCTCGTTTCCGGATTTGACCATATTAATGACCAAAGGCTCGTATTTCTGTGAGTTATTATGTTATAATTAAGTCTATGATTTGATGGAGCAGTCTGACTGAGCGATGTTAGGCAGCAGCAGGCTGGTAAGCATTCATTCAAGTAGCACTTTTGTGTGTTTTCCAGCAGCTGTTAATGACTTCAAGCATATCAACTCCCGAGGTTAGGCTGGTGTAACTGATGTGAAATGGTTAGCGGGGTGCGCGCTATTAGCGTTTGAAATGTCACTCGCTCTGAGACTTGGAGTAGTTGTTCCCCTTGCTCTGCATGGGTAACGCTGCTTCGAGGGTGGCTGTTGTCGATGTGTTCCTGGTTCGAGCCCAGGTAGGAGCGAGACGAGGGACTGAAGCTATACTGTTACTGGCAATACTAAAGTGCCTATAAGAACATCCAATAGTCAAAGGTATATGGAATACAAATGGTATATAGAGAAATATTCCTATAATAACCACAACCTAAAACTTCTTACCTGGGAATATTGAAGACTCGTGTTAAAAGGAACCACCAGCTTTCATATGTTCTCATGTTCTGAGCAAGGAACTGAAACGTTAGCTTTCTTACATGGCACATATTGCACTTTTACTTTCTTCTCCAACACTTTGTTTTTGCAAACCAAATTAAACATGTTTCATTATTTATTTGAGCCTAAATTGATTTTATTGATGTATTATATGAAGTTAAAATAAGTGTTCATTCAGTATTGTTGTAATTGTCATACCGATTAATCGGTATCGGCCCTTTTTGGTCCTCCAATAATCGGTATCGGAGTTGAAAAAACGTAATCGGTCGACCTCTAGTCCCAATAGAATGACATGCTCCATCATGTCAGTAGATCTACTCATATCTGTTATGATGTTATAGTGGGATTTCTGGGACCTTCCACTAATTGACCTGAGTAAAAGCTTGTCCCTTCAGTGGTGTGATAAACCTTACCCAGGATGCCAGAGGAGGCTGCATGTGATTGGCTGCTTGGTTCCCCTTCACTCATCTCCTTGCCACTCTCACTGTGCCATTCAACTATCTGTTGTCCTGTTATTTGTCTTCACTGTAAATGTTTGTGTGTGAACCTGTTTGACTGTTTCTGTTGTCGCTTCTGTTGTCTCGGACTGCATGACGTATGTGCAATGCATGTCTATTATATGCATATGTTACATGTATATGCATATGTTTTCAGCCATGTCCTTCATCTCTGTGCCTTCACTCTGTGGTTTGACCTTCTCCCACCTACCTCCCCCCCTGTTCTCTCCCCTCTGTGTGTCTGTCTGGAAGGTCCAGTGGTCCCACCTGGCCGCTCTTAAGAGCAGCAGCGCCGCCCCGCCCCCCGTCGTGTCTCGCTCCCATTCCTTCAGTGAACCCGCGGTTCCTAGTTTTGCACATCTCCATCTGCGCTCCCAGGAGCCCCACAACCACCACCATCACCCCTCTGCTGCTGCACGCACTGACCCCCAGCCCCCCGCCTCGGGCCCCAGCGACGAGGTGCCCCCCAGGGTAAGAAAGGACAGCCCAAGGGACCCCCTTTTCCAGCCCCCATCCGTGGTCCCCTCAGAGGGGCAAGATAGCAATGTCTACAGCTTCTCTGGGTGTCCCATCCGACAGCAGTGGGATTGCACTGTGGGCTTTTGCCTTCACCATTATAAGGCTATGTTCCACAGCATAGTGTAGAGCTACAATAAGGTAGATTAGACTCTTAGTCTGGTTCACTAGTATAATCAGTGACTGATAGCTATCTTGACAAATATCTCCTGGTTGTAGCTGCAATTGTCCCAGTGTACAGTACTGGAGTCCCTATAGTAACTATCTTTACTCAGTGCTGTGCTTCCACTGGCTAACTACACACCATATGGTCTTGCATGGCTTCATGAGTTGTTCCTCTTCTAGTACTTCACCGTGTACATCCTGCATGCCCATCATATTCACTCTGTTCACTAATGTAACGGAGGGCCGACCAAAACCATTACCTAGACCAGTGTTTCCCAAAACTCGGTCCTGCCCACACCCAAACCACATTTATTTTTTTATCCCAGCACTGCACAGTTGAATCAAATAGTCAAAGTTTGATGACGAGTTGGTTATTTGAATCAGCTGTGTAGTGCTTGGACAAAACCCAAAATGTGCTCCTAGTAGTTTGGGAAACTGAGTTTATTACAAATATCCATGTCCTGTCTGTAGATGACTAAAATTATCCAGCGATCTATTTGTAGTTGAAGGGTAGAATGCACATTTGGGAAGAGGGATTGGGGCTATGCAGTGGTGCCAGGCCCTGCTGTGTGGTGGTGGTAGTTTATGCTCCTGTAGCCAGGCGTGTGAGGGCGTCCGTCTTGTCTACCACAGGTTCCAGTGAGGACAACGTCCAGGTCCCCTGTGTTGTCACGCAGAGACTCTCCTCTCCAGGCCTCTGCCCCGCCTAGCAACCAGGCAGTACAGAGGAACGCCGGCAGGTATGTGGTCAACTCTGTGTGTTGTTGAAAAGAGTTGAATTGTTCGCGGGGTGGGTATGGGGAGGTGTGTGTTTTCAATCCCCTGTGTTGCTTGTCTTCCAGTAATGCGGAGCCACGTCTGCTGTGGGACCGAGTGGAGAAGCTGGTTCCCAGGCCCGGCAGTGGCAGCTCCTCTGGCTCCTCCAGCTCCCAGGCCGGCTCTGGGGAGAGGTTCAGAGCACGCTGTGAGTAACACACACACACACACACAGAATACACACAGTATACTGGATGTACAATACTGCATTTAGTATCTTGTAGGTCTTCCACTGATGTTGGTTTACCATCCTCTCCTCCAGCATCGTCTAAGTCTGAGGGCTCCCCACTGCAACGCCCCGACAACGCTGCCAAGAAGCCTGACGACAAGAAGGACTTTGCCCGACCCAACCGGCCAGCCGTAAGAACCTGTCTCTTATGACTGTATCCACATACTGCTGTAGTAGTGGTCCCTGCATCTGGCTGTAAACCAGGCCAGCACTGCAGCCTGCTACAGTAACAGTGTGGTGCTGTTTCTATGACTGATTATCCCGTTGTCTTATCTTTTGGTGTTCCCTATGGGCCATGACACGACAACCTGTGGCATCCCATTACTCCAACAATGTGATTACGGGGGGAATTGTATAGGGGGACGTGGTAAGCAAGCGTGCATAAGAATATGTCATGCTCTGATGCTATGCTTATTTCCACTGCATGGGCCACCATGTATGCTAAAACGTTTCAGAAGAGGGCTGTCCTGTGAGAAGCTCAGGGTCCAATTCCATCGCTATTCCATTTGCCTCCCAGTCATTGGTCCTCCTCTCCTTGGCTGACACGTGATTGGCTGACGATGCACCTCTGACCCGCCCCTCTCCCTGCTGTCTTCTTTTCTCCTGCTGTCTTCTTTTCTCCTGCTGTCTTCTTCTTGCCTCCTGCCTGCGCCATCCCAATCCAGTTGCTCTTCACCTGGCACATCACAAGTTACTGTTTTCAGCAGCCTGTGTTGGCTCTTAACTGAGGTTAATGTTATGGCCTTAATGTATGGGGAATGATGCTCCCCTCCTCGCCCCAGTTCAATCCTTTGACAATGCATCCTCCCCCTGTAAAACTAGTAATCAGTAATCTGACATGGTTTAAATCAGTGACAACCTTTTGGAAAGGGAGTATTGAAAATATTCCGAGCCTTATTTGACCTCTAGGACCTGACGGCCCTGGCCAAAGAGCTGCGGGCGGTGGAGGATGTACGTCCTCCCAACAAGGTGACGGACTACTCCTCCTCCAGCGAGGAGTCAGGCACCACCGACGAAGACGATGATGAAGAAGTGGACCAGGACGCAGCAGACGAGTCCACCTCGGGAGCAGAGGATACCAGGGCCGGGTACGTAACGACCCTGACCTCTGACCTGGACCCGTATTCACAAAGCGTCTTAGTCTGCAATCAGGTTTCCCCACGTCCTTGTAATCTCATTCATTATGATCTGAAAGGCAAAACTGATCCTAGATCAGCACACGGGCCCTTTATGAACTCAAGGCCTTAGTGATACTGCCCTAAAGAAAGGCTTTCAGATGAAAAGTTGATCAGATAATATATACTATATAGCATAGAAAGACTTGAATGAGGTGAGTCATTTGGCTCATTGAAAAGTGCTAAATAAGTCCCATGTATTATTAATAATTGGTGTTTGAATATGAGACGTACTGTTTCCACCAGGAGAGGTCTGAGTAACGGAGAGACTGCATCCCTGAAGACCTTACTGGCCCACGACGACTCCGAGAACGACCTCACCACACCCTCCAAGGATGGCACCTTGGTCATTAGACAGGTAGGACTGCAGAAGACCCTCTGGTTGTTATCATGTCCTCTTCCACCCCTGGTTTCAGTTATCATCTTGTTTCATTTCCTATGTTGAGTCTTGGTTTGCTGGTAAAGCACACTGTCATGTACAGTTACTAGTGGAAAACAAGGAGATAGACGTTGAGGTTGTTCTTGGTTACAGAGCGCGGGCGACAAAAAGCGCCTGGCGGTCAATGTCTCTTCATCCTCCTCCGGTCCCAGTGTGGCTCACGGTCAAGCCGTTCAAGCACATACTACTCCTCCTGGTCCTGGTAACGGTCACCAGGAGAAAAACGGCTTTGCCGGCCGCATTCACCTGCTGCCAGACCTTATTCAGCAGAGCCACCACTCCCCCACCTCCGCCTCCTCCACCTCTTCTTCCATCTCCATCTCCCCCTCCTCCAGCCATGTCAGCCCAGCCATGTCCCCCCAGACCCCCCTGGACAAGCTCACTGCCATCGAGGTATGTCCCCTGTCCCTTAAGTTGGCTACTCTGGTTGTTCAGTCTACTCTGTCCCTTAAGCTGGCTACTCTGGTTGTTCAGTCTACTCTGTCCCTTAAGCTGGCTACTCTGGTTGTTCAGTCTACTCTGTCCCCTGTTGGCTGGCTACTCTGGTTGTTCAGTCTACTCTGTCCCTTAAGCTGGCTACTCTGGTTGTTCAGTCTACTCTGTCCCCTGTTGGCTGGCTACTCTGGTTATTCAGTCTACCCTGTCCCTTAAGCTGGCTACTCTGGTTATTGTCTACCCTGTCCCCTGTTGGCTGACTGACTGAACTGACGAATGATCTCTGTGCTGCTTCACCTTCTGAATATTACTCATAGCACTGCCTCTAACACTAGCGCCACCTAGTGTGGGACCTTAGCAATGAGCAAGCGGCTTTACTAGTCTAGAGAGCGTTGGTAAAACACTTTGCCCAGGTGCAAGCTGGGAGGTGAAGTCTATGTAGTCCCATCTTGTCAGGGGTTAAGAGGTTGTGGAACACCTCATTGGACTTCATCTCCCATCTCTCCATGGCCTTAGTGCTTTGATGCCATTTCAGTCAAGCAGTTTAGTAGTAGGCTGTGCCTGGGTGGTAGCTAGCTTGCTTGGTGTGTGGTGCTTTTGGACAAACCTAGCTTGTATGGATTTTACTACCCAACTAAAGGTGTGTGTTAGCATGACAACGCTACTATCAGGGAAGACACCAAGACACTGAACAGCGCGTCTACCGTTTAGCCTAATGATAAACTGCTGCATTTTGATGGTTGCGTTTGATCAAAATCTGTGTGCTTTACACTGGCAATTTGACTTTTCATATTTCATCCCGTTTCTCTCTGAATTCTGTTTCTGTCCTGAACCTGCCATCTTTATTTCGTCTTCCATGTTGGTTCTACTCTCCTTCTTGTTTTTCATATCTGCTTCCAACAAATGCATGTCAAATCTTCCCATGCGTTTTGTGTGTGTTTTGTTTTTGCCATCCGTAGAGTAGATGTCACGTTTGATTACTAGATGAGAAATGTCCTGATGTACAGTGTGTTGTAACAGAACCCAGTGTGTACATAGTGTTTTATGAAGCCCTATGGTTTCTCAAGCAGGTCTGATTGATTCTCAGTTTTAGATTGGCCAAGCCTGCAGGCCCTTCCTATTGTACTGTTAATTGGCTACTGTAAATCCTATTCGGCCTTATGTTATTGTAGCCCAGCAATAAACATGTCTTCCATAGAACGTCATGAGCGCAGTAAAATGGATCCATTGCTGAGTTCAAACCAGACTCACTGCAGCTGCCATAGCTCCCCCTGCTGGGGAAAAAAGTATTATTCTATGCAAACAGATTATACAATAAATAATATTGTAATATTTGACAGTATGAAGCCAAGGAGAAATAGGCTCCGGGAATACTGATAGTGTAGCAGACCAGGTTGAGTTACAGGTAGATGGGGATCTTTTAGGGTGGCAGGTAGCTTAGCCTGTAACCAAAAGGTCTCTAGTTCGAATCCCAGAGGCTACATGGTAAAGAATCAGTTGATGTGCACTTGAGCAAGGCACTTAACCCTCATTGCTCCAGTGTCACAACTGATAATGGCTGACCCTGGCCGTGACCCCACTCTCTGAAGGTGTCTCGGGGGGAGTTGGGATATGCAGAAAAGACATCTCCATTTCACACCTGCGTGCGTATAATACACACTTAAAACAGGACAAATATAAGCACCCAACATTATATCTGTCCACTGTTGTTTGTCTGTGTTCTGCTCTCACTCCCGTGCCTTTGTCGCCAGACCCACTCGGCCAGCAACACCATGCAGAAACACAAGTCTTCCTCCTCCTTCACCCCCTTCATCGACCCGCGCCTCCTGCAGGTCTCCCCCTCCAGCGGCAGCTCCCTCAACAACATGGGTGAGTCACTTCTTTTTTTTCTCTACCCTTTAAAATGCTGATTTTTAGGATCAGCTCCCTCATCTTATCCATTAACAATAGAATCATCTCTGGGTCAGTAACTAGGAGTTAGTATACCCTGACCTATACATAGAACATAAAGTCACTGCTTGGCACAGGAAGTGTAATACAGAGCATGATCATCAAGGGCTATTAATGACAAAGCAAAGCCACGCCCCTTCTCCCTCTGACCTTTGGCGTCCACAGCGGCCTTCGGGAACGACGGGCGGCTGGTGGACGCCCTGAGGGCTGACCCGTCACGTAAGGGCTCCGTGGTCAATGTGAACCCGGTCAACACACGCCCCCAGAGCGACACGCCTGAGATCCGCAAGTACAAGAAGAGGTTCAACTCTGAGATCCTGTGTGCTGCACTATGGGGTACGTACCTGAGGAAGAGGTGGCTGAGTGGAAGGATAGAGTTGATAGATGGATGGATGAATAGAGAGATGGATGTGTGATATACTGATTGGATGGATGAATGGATATATACAATTTATAGGAAATCCATCATAGGTTTCGCGACAAGCATGGCAGACCTGCTTCCCCCTGGGTTCTGACTGGTATGTGTGCGTGTGTGTGTCCCTATCCTCCCCCTGGGTTCTGACTGGTGTGTGTGTGTGTGTCCCTGTCCTCTCCCAGGTGTCAACCTGCTGGTGGGGACAGAGAGTGGTCTGATGCTGCTGGACCGTAGCGGTCAGGGGAAGGTCTACCCCCTCATCAGCCGACGGCGCATCCAGCAGATGGACGTCCTGGAGGGACTCAACGTCCTGGTCACTATATCAGGTACGGACCACGGAGGTGCACGGACACACAAATATACTCTCCTGAATTATACTCAAACTCATTCTCTTGTTCTTTTATCCCACACACACACACACACACACACACAGGGAAGAAGAATAAGCTGCGTGTGTACTACCTGTCCTGGCTGAGGAACAAGATACTCCACAACGACCCCGAGGTGGAGAAGAAGCAGGGCTGGGTCACTGTAGGAGAGCTGGAGGGCTGCGTACACTACAAAGTCGGTACGTTCCACTCCCCATTTTTACCATCAGGAATGACACTTCTCTTGTTACAAGGCTGTAGCAGGTCCAAGTCCAATCTTGACGAGCGGGCAGAAATAAAACCTTTTTTTTCTCTTGATTTAAGTGAAATATGAGAGGATCAAGTTCTTGGTCCTTGCCTTGAAAAACTCTGTGGAGGTGTATGCGTGGGCCCCCAAGCCGTACCACAAGTTCATGGCCTTCAAGGTACAGTAAACTGGCTCAGGCTGCAGTCAGACCACCATGGCATTGGTTTACATTCACTTTCCCAGTACAAATTACCTTAAAGGTGCATTTTGTCAATTTTAACGTCTTCCTCCTGCAGTCGTTTGGTGACCTGGTGCACAAGCCCCTGCTGGTTGACCTGACGGTGGAGGAGGGTCAGAGGTTAAAGGTCATCTACGGCTCCAGCAACGGCTTCCACGCCGTGGACGTGGACTCTGGGGCGGTTTACGACATCTACCTGCCCACACACGTAAGAGACCCACCCATCTGTCTCATTCCTCTGCTTCCTGTTTTTCCCCGTTCCACCAATCCATGGCTGAATCTGAAACCCAACACTTTCACCACTCGATATGTGCGTTCACGAGCCAATCTCAAATGCTGATTGTCGAGTCAAGGGCTCCACTGCACCCTTCGGAAGCCTCTTTATCCTCTTTTATCCTATGACTCAGCGCCCTCTGCAGCAACTTCTTCCCATGAATCTTAGCATGTTACCTAGCAACAACAGTCACTACTTCCCCACCCTCACATTTGAAGTTTAATTCCGAGGAGGTCTTTGAGCCAGTCACTGCTGCGCTGTGCAGGAACAGGCAGATGTCGTTTTGTTTCTACTACTTTCTCACTGTATATCGGAGTATGCGTCCGTCTGCCCAAGATCCCCAGTGCCCGTGTTTCATGAGTCATGCTACAAGACAGGTCGCGGGCGACAATACTCGCAAATGGACTAAGATAAGTTGCAGTTGGGACATCGCGTGTGTATCGTCTCAATGCTCATTTTGGCCAAAACACTGACCGACTCGAGTGATCACTCTCGAACACAACCGCAAGTGGCCTCTTGATAAAGGAGCGTAAGGGCCAAGTCTTTGGTTTGAGATTCAGCCCATGTATGTGGGGGCATATTCATTAGGTCACACTGTATCAAAAACATTTTTAATCGGAAAGTGAAAACAAGTCTTTCTTATTGGGCAAGTACAGGTAGTCCTTGTTTCAGTCGCTTTTTTCTTCAGCCAAGTTCTTTATGAATACGACTCGAGACTAACCTTTTTTGTCTTTGTCTCTGTTTGCTCTCCTCCCTCCGACTCTTCCTCCCACTCTACCCTTCCTCTCCCTTCAGATCCAGACCAATATCCAGTCCCATGCCATCATCATCCTGCCCAACACGGATGGTATTGAGCTGCTGGTGTGTTACGAGGATGAGGGTGTCTACGTTAACACCTACGGACGCATCACCAAAGACGTGGTGCTGCAGTGGGGCGAGATGCCCACCTCAGTGGGTACGTAACACTCACACTGGGACGCACATACGGTGCATTCGGAAAGTATTCAGACCCTTCACTCTTTCCACATTTTGTTACGCTACAGCATTTATTTTCAAATGGGTTAAAAACAATTTGTCAAGTCCCTCATCAATCTACACACGATACCCTACAATGAAAAAGCAAAACAGGTTTTTAGATATTTTTGCAGATTTATTAAAAATACTAAACTGATATCACATTTACATAAGCATTCAGATCCTGGACTCAGTACTTTGTTGAAGCACCTTTTGGCAGTGATTACAGCCTCGAGTCTTCTTGGGTATAACGCTACATGCTTGGCACACCTGTATTTGGGGAGTTTCTCCTATTCTTCTCTGCAGATCCTCCAAAGCTCTGTCAGGTTGGATGGGGAGTGTTGCTGTACCGCTATTTTCAGGTCTCTCCAGAGCTATTCAAGTCCGGGCTCTGGCTGGGCCACTCAAGGACATTGAGACTTGTCCTGAAGCCACTCCTGCATTGTCTTGGCTGTGTGCTTAGGGTCGTTGTCCTTCGTCCCAGTTTGAGGTCCCGAGCACTCTGGAACAGTTTGAAACAAGGATCTCCCTGTACATTGCTCTGTTAATCTTTCCCTCGATCCTGACTAGTCTCCCAGTGCCTGCTGCTGAAAAACATCCCCACAGCATGATGCTGCCACCACCACGCTTCACTGTAGGGATGGTGCCAGGTTTCCTCCAGACGTGACGCTTGGCATTCAGGCCAAAGAGTTTAATCTTGGTTTCGCCAGACCAGAGAATCTTGTTTCTCATGGTATGACTCCTTTAGGTGCCTTTATGCTAACTCCAAGCGGGCTGTCATGTGCCTTTTACTGAGGAGTACCATAAAGTCCTGATTGGTAAGAGTGCTTTTTGGTCGCCGATTACATTGCACTCCATGAGGAAGCTGCGTGGCAGGCTGACCACTTGTTAAGCGAGTGCAGCAAGGAGCCAAGGTCAGTTGCTAGCTAGCATTAAACGTATCTTAGAAAAAACAATCAATCTTAACATAATCACTAGTTAACTACACATGGTTGATGATATTACTAGTTTAACTAGCTTGTCCTGCATATTTAGTTAAAGGACATCCATATAATATTAACTAGGAAAATTGTGTCACTTCTCTTGCGTTCTGTGCAAGCAGAGTCGGGGTATATGCAACAGTTTGGGCGACCTGGCTCGTTTGAACTGTGTGAAGACTATTTCTTCCTAACAAAGACCGTAATTAATTTGCCCGCATTTTTCATAATTATGACATAACATTGAATGTTGTGCAATGTAACAGCAATATTTAGACTTATGGATGCCACCCGTTCGATAACACACGGAGTGGTTCCGTATTTCACTGAAATAAAAAATGTTTTGTTTTCTAAATGATAGTTTCCGGATATGACCATATTAATGACCTAAGCTCGTATTTCTGTGTGTTATTATATTATACAAATGTTCTAGAGAGAAATATTCCTATAATAACTACAACCTTAAACTTATTTTTTGGGAATATTGAAGACTCATGTTAAAAGGAACCGCCAGCTTTCATATGTTCTCATGTTCCCGAGTAAGGAACTGAAACAGTAGCTTTCTTACATGGCACATATTGCACTTTTACTTTCTTCTTCAACAGTGTTTTTGCATTATTTAAACCAAATTGAACAGGTTTGATTATTTATTTGAGACTAAATTGATTTTATTTATGTATTATATTAAGTTAAAATAAGTGGTCACCCACTATTGTTGTAATTGTCATTATTTCATATATAAAATCAGCCGATTAATCGGTATCAGCTTTTTTTGGTCCTCCAATAAGCGGTATCAGTGTTGAAAAATCCTAATCAATCGACCTCTAGTGTGTGTGCCTTTCCAAATCATGCCCTACAATTGAATTTACCACAGGTGGACTCCAATCAAGTTTTAGAAACATCTCAAGGTTGATCAAATGGAAACAGGATGCACCTGAGCTCAATTTCGAGTCTCATAGTAAGGGGTCTGAATAATTATGTAAATAACGTATTCATTTTTTAATAAATTAGCAAATATGTGTAACTTGTTTTTGCTTTTTCATTATGGGGTATTGTGTGTAGTTTAACATTTTATTTAATACATTTTTGAATAAGGCTGTAACGTAACATTTTGAAAAAGTGAAGGGGTCTGAATACTTTCCGAATGCACTGTACACACATGTTAAACCTGTTTAAGACACACAGGAGTGGCTTGTGGTGAAACTATGTTTTATACCTTTTCATTTAAGTACATAGTAGTTTTCAATAAACACTCACACACACACACACTTTCTTAATAACTTGATTGTCCATCTGTGTGTGTAGCCTACATTAGGTCCAACCAGATCATGGGCTGGGGGGAGAAGGCCATAGAGATCAGGTCTGTGGAGACAGGACACCTGGATGGGGTCTTCATGCACAAGAGAGCCCAGAGACTCAAGTTCCTGTGTGAGAGGAATGACAAGGTGAGTTATGCGTACAACACACACACACTTTGGTTACTTGCATAGATGTTCATCAATGTTGATAAAGATCCCTCTCTCTCACACTCTCACTCTCGCTCTCACACTCTCACACTCTCGCTCTCACACCGTCTATGTCCTGCAGGTGTTCTTTGCGTCGGTGCGCTCTGGAGGTTCCAGCCAGGTCTACTTCATGACCCTGGGCCGTACCTCCCTGCTTAGCTGGTAGTGTACACACACACCCAGCAGCATGAAGACAGCACCCCTCGGTTTATTACCACCATAATGATGACTCATGACGATCTTGAACTTGACGTACAACTGGAGTATCGAGCTTCACTGAGCTCTGAGGCGGCGCGATACCTAAATATCACCGGTTTCAAATAAGAAAAGACAATTGCACGATAAACGGACTGAAATCATGAAGGGGAGGCCACGGGGTCCCTATAGGCTGATGGGACTGTGTTTGTTTGTCAGTTGGTAGTGCTGTCATCATGCCCATTGGCCACTCTGCTCTGACAACAGACGTCATCAGCTTTTCTGGGTTCTCGCCCCCAAACCCTACTAGAGCCTCCCCTTACCTCCTGCACCAGTGGGAGTAGGGATCTGAGCCCGACTTATTCAAAACACTAGTAGATGTTAATGTGTGTCTATTGGAAGAAAAGAGAGGGATGTGATGTGTGACAGAGGAGGATGGAAAAGGATGAAAGAGACTGTTGCAGAGGAAGGTAAGCTTATAGCACCAGACAGGTGAAAGGTCATACAGTAGTTTGTTATTGTGTTTAGTCCAGGTCATGTTCAAGTCAACCTCTGTGTTGAGCGTTTCTTAGATCAGTTCCTCTGACTGACATGCCGTTGCCACCACATGGGTACGTTTTCAAATGGGTCGTGCTTGACATTGAAAATGTAACTTTTGTCTCTCTTTCACTCTGGCCTTCCTCTTGATAAGGGTTCAAACAGGGTTAAAGTGTGGAGAGAAGTTTCATCAAAGATGTCGACTTAACCCTTAATAGGACACTGCAACCTTATAGGGGCCTTTCCAGTCCCATATACTCCTGAGGGTCTTTTCCAGCCTCCCTCAACTTTAACGTGCCACATTGCCTCTCCTTGGTCGTGTTGGGTAAACTGTGAATGGGTTGATATGTACAGTAGACTCTAGAGAACGGTCTTGGTCATGAGTCATGACTTTGACCCACCATTTGGTAGCATGATGACCAGGGTATTCAATGGAACAAGTGTCAAGATTAAATATACCTTAAAGATTTGTAGATGAAGATTTAAAATCCACAACATATCCAAATGTATCAGCAAACACAGGTTCGATTTGTTTTTTATTGTTTTCATTTTAATGGGCCCCTCCACTGAATTCAGGTTTACGTTTGTTGCTACTTGTACAATCTGTTGTGACAAATGCTTTAGGTTTTGCTCATAACTCCTACAGGAAATGTATCAAAATCTGACATTTGAGTGAGATTGAATTATTACATGTAAAAACTATTATGAAGCCGCATGGTCCCCATTTTGATACATTTGTGAAATTGTTGTATTTCCATGTTGGACTCTTTAATACCAACAGACCACCATAGCCTGGCAGCTTCACCCCCTCAGCTTGTCTGCATTATTTTAGTATCTTGACTCTGAGGGCAGAAGGGGACATTTTGTTTTGTACAGTCTGTCCCAGTCCAGGCAGTAGTATGCTATGGATTGAAGCAACACGACAACAACCTAGAAGCCTTTCCAAACCCCAGCAGCTCCTGGTTTTAATTGTTTTGTTTTCCTTTTGCCCCTTGATACAACGAGTGAAAAATGGGACTGCACTTGTTTGTCCTAATGTTTCCTGGTTAGCCTGGGTGCCAGTCTGAAGCAGCAGCAAGGAGCTAGACTGGCACCCTGGTTAGATTCTTTGTATGTGTGTATGGACAAACTTTTTTTCAAGAATGGAAATCATAATGTCTATCATATGTCCCTCCAAAGCTTGACCCTCTTACAGTGGACAGTCACATCCTGTTTGGGTGTGATGATTCCAGGCCTCTAAGGAACGCAACGCTGTAAGAATATAGAAATGAGATGCTTTCTCCTCTGCAAATCTGTGAAACGCAGTGCCATGCCAAGATGGCATAAGTCACACATTTTAAGTGTTACAAACCACTACAGAAAGTATCGATTTACAATTTTAACTCCTTAGTTTGTTTCTGTCATTTTTATTACCCTTAAAATGATGCGGCTGCAGTGGTTTATAAAGGTTAATGCACACATTATGTTAAATGTTTACAGAGGCAATGTTTTGTTAAACCAATGTGCATCAATATAAATATTTATGGTTTATTTTAGGGCAATAATCCCTTTTTTAGCTTTTGTATCATTTGGAGGTTCATGTACAGGAATAACCCTCGACCTCTGTTCATTCACTTTTCAAAAATGACAAATTCTGAGTTTAAATCACTGATTTTCCTGGATAACACAGCAGTGTGCCCTTGGCTGTGGCAACGTTGCAGCAACACAGTGACAAGGTGTTCTGCTGCCCAGGTGACATGTTTTCCTCAAGTGTTTCTACCATGCTACTCTAATTTATGTCCTCTGTGTATTATGGGAATTGTTGTATTTTCCTCAAGGTCTTTTTTCCATTGAATAAAATCCTAAGTAATTTACTAAATTGTGTGAGGTAGTTTTGTAAACCTTTAACATAACGCGTTCAGTCTTCTCTATTGTGTGAAATAAATGGGTCTGTAAACAAATCGAATGTCTGTTGAATTAATCTGAGCCTAAGAAACATTCTGGAGATATTGTATTTTAAGTGTTCCAAATATGGTAACATTTATACAAACCATGTAAAAGAACCCCAAGTAAATGTTGCATGACGTTTCGATAATTTAACCCATTTTAATAAATGTATCTTAAACTAAAGACTCCTTGTACATCTGTCAGCTCACCACAAGATGACCCTGTACCACGCACTGCTCCTAGCTCTAGCCTGCCTGCTCTAGCCTCCTCCCAGACAACTCGAGCCGGATGTTTATGTCAAGCATCAGCAGGTGAACTGCATCATGACAAAGGTTCGTTTCATGATCAGACATTTTCAAGTTTGGGCCACATATACAAGTGCCATAAATTTGACTAGCCGTTTGTATGTAGCTAGCTTGGACGATGTTACTGGTGGTTCTGACGATCAATATTTCGGTATGAATTACACGTCGAACTTCAAAAGGAAGCAGGAATGCTGCAGGCGGTCTAATCCTGTCAACGCTAGCTAACTAGTTCGGTAACCGACAACGTTATCATTTTGCAGCTGTCAATTATTTTTACATTTTAGCTTGTCAACTTTGTGTCGAATGCCACGCCCAGCAGCTGTTGGCACTGTAGACTAGAGCATGTAAGGACCACCAAATGAGTGCTGCTGATTTTAATGTCGCTAACTTGGCTACCTACCACTGGTGAGTGAATTTCTTGTGCTTTTTAAGTTAGACATTTAGCGATATAGATCAAATCGGGCCCCGTGTGTGTTACCCAGGCCAGCTTGCACGTGTCCCAGTCTCTTCTGGTCCATTCAGCTGTAAGAGAGAGGGGCACCTGCACCCCAGACATGAGCATGGAGGCCTCATGAAAGATTTTTTTTAAACAGAAGTCACCATTCATAATTGGGCGGGCTGACTGCGGAGTTGTCTGGCCTTGGCCAAACAGCTGGTCTGTCCCATGAGGGTCTCTCCTTTTCTCCTGCCTGCCTCCAGGTCCTCAACCTGGCCCCATGGACCACAACACTCCTGCTGCTGCTCCTCACCGACCTGGCCCTCTCTGCCAAGGCTGGAGGCCGCCTGTCGATAGAAGTCATTACTGGTCAGTGGTCAAAAGTAAATAAAGGGACACAATTATTAAGCCTAATTTTTTATTAGGGCAAAATCATTTCCTAAATATTTTCTCAACTTTCCTCATGTTTTGTGCCTACTGAACATGTGTATGTTGACTGAGATGGCTGGAGGTCAGTGGTGACGTGACCCTTGTAACTGAAAAGCCAGCGGGGTCAAATAAAAGGTTAGAGCACAGGGGCCATAGAGATGCTATTAAATGACTATTCTAATGCCTAATTCTATGACAGTGGCCACACGGCCCCCTTCTGCTCCCTTTGACACTGGTAGCGCAGTGTCTTCTAGTAAGTGTCCCCGACTCTACTTCACTACTTTCCTTTTTAAACCTAATTTGCGTAGTTCAGTCCTATTGTCCTAGGCCTGTTACTGTTGAAAAAACATTTGTAACCAAATCTTCATCTAACCTTTGAAACTGTGTGGTGTTTGGAGTGCTGTGTTGAAGACGACCTTCCATTTTGAGGAATGCCAGCTATTTGTGGCTGTCTGAGAATGCAAATCGGGGTATAGGTGAACTTCCAGCCGTTGTCGTAAAGACACCTGTTTACTTTAAGCCGAGGGGGCAGGTGGTCTCTAAGCCACTGTAACAGTGTGGCTGATGGTCAATGGGCTACTGTGTTATTAGACTATGTTATACAGTATGTTGGTGGACCTCCAGCAGATGTCGTAAAGACACCTGTTTACTTTAAGCCGAGGGGGCAGATGGTCTCTAAGCCGCTGTAACTGAGTGGCAGCTTTCACCAACTGGCGGGCCAAATTTGATTGTATTCAAATGTAAGCAAGGTTTGTAATGATTGTTAAAGTCAAACATATTTGTTTGGACTTCTTGTGGGCCATTTGCAGTCTACAAATGATTTGTAATTCTGTTCTGGCCCTCCAACCATCTGCTCCAGAAAGTATTGGCCCTTGGCTGAATCTAGTTGATCCCTGGTCTACTATGTTATTAGACTGTTATACAGTACCATGGGCCAGCTTTACTCTTTTGCCTCCAGCCCTCAAACATCTGCCCGGGCTACTCTGCTCTCCTCAGCTGCTGTGGTTCTATTACACAGCCAAGGTAATACTGAGTGCTAAAACACAACTATGACACGCTCACAGTCCCAACAGTGACTTATGTGAGTGTCAGATAAACAAGTCACAGTTGGGAGCATTTTTCTTTTGTTTATTAAAAAAAGTTCTGTCCAGTGCCACCAACTCCATTTAAACGTGTGTTTGTTTTCTCTAGCCTACGTACATGCAGTGTTTATCCCAACTTAAAGTTTAGGAACTAAACTAAGTATTTGTGCTTCCAAGTCATTTCCCTTAAAGTGTGCCGCCCGGAACAATGAAGTCTCCCTTTTCATCCTCATTCCAGCCCACCCTACATGCCCATCCTTTCCCCTTTCACCCCACTGCGACTCCCCCCTCCCCTCTTGCATTCTCTGTAAGGACATGCAGTGCTTTTAACATGATTTACCCCCAGTAGAAGTGTGTAACCCTGACCCTCACCCCAACCAAGCCAAAAACAAAGGGGTTAGAGCTGCTGCAGTTCCCCAGCTAGCCAGGTGTTCCTCACCCCAGGCCTGTGTTCTAGCAGCGCTAGCCTCATGTTGCAGCTGCCTGCATGGCTCCCTTTGTGTGCCTCTGTTATTGACCATACACCCCCTCTTTGATTCATTGCTCACACAGGGGAAGACCCTTTCAGAGTGACAGGGGGTGTGTGTGTGTGTGTATATCTCTGTCTACGCGTGCCTATAGGAGACTGGGTTCATATGCGCCTGCCCGCCTGCGTTTGTGTGTCTCATTGTGAGGTCACTGCACTCCCATTGGTGGAGCCAGGCAGCCAGTGTCTAACCGAGGAATGGTCGACATTGTAGCTCCATCTGTTGAGACACTCATTGTTCAACCTGCCTGGCTTTCTTGGGAAAAACTGTGCCTTATGGTAAACACACTATCCTTGGATTTTGGGTTTGAAGAGTAGGAAGCGTATGGAATGTGAAATACTTTATTTTTTGCTCACATCTGTTGAGCGGGGATCTATGAACTTCCAAAAGCTTTCTCTAATGCTGGAATGAACCAAGCTATTTCCTTAAAGCCATTCTACTAAGGAGGTTTGCTTTGTTTGGCCGTTGGATGTTCTGCTGAGGTCAGGGTAAGTGGAGATATTAGGCCTAACTATTTAGGCTATCTTTCCCATCAAACCATGTCTGTTTCA
The DNA here is from genome assembly GCF_013265735.2 of Oncorhynchus mykiss. NCBI lineage: Eukaryota > Metazoa > Chordata > Actinopteri > Salmoniformes > Salmonidae > Oncorhynchus > Oncorhynchus mykiss. The sequence goes on from NC_048571.1 coordinate 17,002,893, forward strand.
ATGCAGCATTTCAATAGGCTTATGTCTTCTGACAGAATTCTAACAGGTTTCAAAAAAACAAGTTGCCATGAGCATTTGTAATGACATGAAATGTGTTAGTATTTAGCTGTACCCAATTAGGCTTTCATGTGTTATTTTTCCTTGGAATGTGTAGTGATTTATGTTTGACCAAGGGCATGTCTCTTCACCAGTGGAGTGGTCACCTTTTACACGTTGTCTCACCACACCTGTGTGACAGGTTTCTCTTTCTTATAGGGCTCTCACAGGGCTTTGGGGCAAATGTCTTTTCACAGCCTCTTTTAAGGGACTTTTAGCACGAGAGGGTGTATGTTATGAGACGCTCACTGTGCACATTTTTCACATTTAGTTTATTCTGGTTTTACAGTTTAGTGAAAAATAACACATCGTGAGGAGGAGGTTGGAGTAAGTTATGCTACACTTCTTTCTGAAAATAATCGATTGGGATAGTCTGAATTTGACCGAGATATACTGAGCCTTCAGAAAGTCTTCATACCCCTTGACTTATTCCACATTTTGTTGTTACAGCCTGATTTCAAAATGGATGAAATATAAACAAATTCTCACCCATCTACACACAATATCACATAATGACAAAGTGAAAACGTTTGCACTTTTATTGAAAATGAAATACAGAAATCTAATTTACATAAATGTTCACAACCCTGAGTCAGTACTTTGTAGAAGCACCTTTGGTACCGATTACAGCTGTGAGTCTTTCTCGTACAGCTTTCCACACCTGGATTGCGCAACATTTTCCCATTCATTCTGTAATCATTGCTATAGACGACCCTTTTCAGGTCTTGCCATAGATTTAAGTCAAAACTGTAACTCGGCCACTCAGGAACATTTACCGGCTTCTTGGTAAGCAACTCCAGTGTAGATTTGGCCTTGTGTTTTAGGTTATTAGTCTGAACAGGCTTTCTTCTCTTCACTCTGTCCATTAGGTTATTAGTCTGAACAGGCTTTCTTCTCTTCACTCTGTCCATTAGGTTATTAGTCTGAACAGGCTTTCTTCTCTTCACTCTGTCCATTAGGTTATTAGTCTGAACAGGCTTTCTTCTCTTCACTCTGTCCATTAGGTTATTAGTCTGAACAGGCTTTCTTCTCTTCACTCTGTCCATTAGGTTATTAGTCTGAACAGGCTTTCTTCTCTTCACTCTGTCCATTAGGTTATTAGTCTGAACAGGCTTTCTTCTCTTCACTCTGTCATTTAGGTTATTAGTCTGAACAGGCTTCCTTCTCTTCACTCTGTCCATTAGGTTATTAGTCTGAACAGGCTTCCTTCTCTTCACTCTGTCCATTAGGTTATTAGTCTGAACAGGCTTCCTTCTCTTCACTCTGTCCATTAGGTTATTAGTCTGAACAGGCTTCCTTCTCTTCACTCTGTCATTTAGGTTATTAGTCTGAACAGGCTTCCTTCTCTTCACTCTGTCCATTAGGTTATTAGTCTGAACAGGCTTTCTTCTCTTCACTCTGTCCATTAGGTTATTAGTCTGAACAGGCTTCCTTCTCTTCACTCTGTCCATTAGGTTATTAGTCTGAACAGGCTTTCTTCTCTTCACTCTGTCCATTAGGTTATTAGTCTGAACAGGCTTTCTTCTCTTCACTCTGTCCATTAGGTTATTGTGGAGTACAGTTGTTTCCTCTAACTTTCTCTGATGGAATAATCTCTCTGAAAGTGAATGAGAATCAAACTAGGCTTCATGTCTGTGGTTTAAGCCTCGTTCTGAATTCTATGAGACTATTGGAGACTTGGCCAGTTTGACAATAGTTTGGTTTTAAAAGGTACATTATTTGTTAATTGCTTTGCTTCAAAATACTTTTGGACGAACATTACTGTAAAAACTGTCCCACTGAGATGAAGGTACTAGATACATTCTGGCTGGGTGGTGGTGTATGAGTGATGTGTTACTGATGAGATGGGGAAGAGACAGTGTCGTGATATTTTTTTTAGGACGAAGAAAAGGTTCTCCCTTTTAGTGTCACGTGACTCTGTCTGGCGGGGCGGGCGCAGCGGGCTCCATGGAGCGTGCTACGCGGAGCGGGAGGGGGAGGACCAGAGATTGCTCTCGTTCCCCTGCGGTTCCAGAAGACATCTGTTGCCCTGGCTAATGGCAGCAAAGCCTTCAGCCCCCTCATCCCTCCCAGCCAGCGCTGAACAGGGCCAACCCTTCCTTTTCTTTGGAAATAATTCAACTCTGCAGACAGCCACCCCCCTCTTCGCCATCAACACCAGAACCAAGGAGGGAAAATCCAGACCCCCCCCCCCATCTCACACACCGCTGCCCCTCAGCCCAAAGCCCTGTGTTACATATTCATTAGCCTACGCTTCAGTGCTTCAATCAATGAATGCACCGCCAATACTAGGAGGGACTCTGGGCTGATGTTTGAAAGATGCTATCTAATGAAACGGCAGTTGAGGCTGGCGGCTGTCCAACAAGGCATGGCATCATAGTCCACACAGCTTGACAGTTGTGCTGTCACTGATAATGAGCTACGTTATTGAAAGGAAAAGGTTGTAGGCTACATGACGTAAGATTTCTGTAACGGCTTTTTGGGGTTTCTAGCCGACATTGTATTATCTGCATGTCTGAAGCAGCTTCTGTGAGCCTCTGGGGGTTTGTGGCCAAAGTCTTTTTCAAATCTCTGCCGTCCGTCTCTCTCCTTAACAGGTAACTAGGTCATCTGGACTCCCTGCGAGAACACACGTTGAAAGATGCTGAGCTAAGGCCTCAGAGCAGGCCGGACACCCTCCACTGCATGTTCTGCATCCCATCAGGAGGACTGTTGCTTCGAGAGGCTCGTCACCTAGACAACAACAACCCAGTCCCCTTCTGTGTGTGCGGCTGTGGACAGGCGGCGGGCGCTCCGAGCATCAACCCGACAATGGCTGCAGTGGAGGTGACCCTGAGTGCAACTGGCAGTTGTATTGTTGGGGCCCGTCAGTCAGGCACACTTAAGCGGCCCCTCTTCCCCGGGTCTTCCTTTGTGCACAAAGGACAGAATTATTCCAGCTCTGGCTCTGTCTTTTTAGGGGACATTCTTTCAACCTGCTGCAGCCTAGCAATCCTGGGCCATGTTGCTAAGCAGCCCTCTTTCATGTATGCGCACACTCCCATCCTCCCACCCCACCATGACACCTTTTAAAGGGATGTTACATTTTAGCAGACATGAAAACATGTGGATTAGGTTTTAGGTAACTTTAAAAGGCTAGAGGCTGCAGACTCAACAGATCTATCTGCTAACGTGATGATGCCCTATAACCACATTGTTGAACAGTTATGGCTAAATGATGATGCTATGGGCTATACACTGACTTATTTCTTGTGATATTATAATATGCAGTTGTTTATAGTGCCCGTCCGGGTTGGGATCTTCAAATCCATTTCACAATACAAGAGATCTATTGAAACCTCTGTTCAAGAATTGAAAATGGCCATTTATTTTAAGTTAGGATTTTTCCATTGAATTGGTTTTTCAATGCTGAAATGACTCCTGAAATGACTGGATTGAAATGGATACTTCCCCAAGTACCATGGTGCCCTATCTTCGAGGAACAGACCTAATATTTCCTAATTGCAACTTGCAAGTGATCAAATTCTGCCACCCTATTGGTTACCATTGAGGCCTGAGTGCCTCTATTGATTTTTACTTCCTGTTCCTTTAGTGTACAAACGAGTGACTCTTCCCCAGGGGAGGAACCATATTCTCCTGAAGCACGGGGGGAGTCAGGCCTTAGCCCAACACATAACGGCTATTTGTGTTTAAACAGAGCATCCTCTGTTCCCCCTGAGATTGATGTGTTGTGATGTGGGCTGGGTGAGAGGCTGCACGCCGTGGCTGGCCCCCCTAAAAGAGCGGGAACCCCTTAATTAGGACAGGGCACCCCCAGGAACGCACCCCTCTTTGTCTCAGCCAATCTGTTCCCTGCTGGGGAGCTCGGCCCAGGTCAGCTAGTCACATCCAACAACCAAATTAGGTTCAGTGATATAGTAGCCTAGACATGGCCTTATTTTATTATAAAAACATACAATACTTCCCATATGCTTCCTAAGACAGCAGTCTGTCGCAGAGCGTATTTCAAGGTCTGTATTTATTGCAGTACAATTTGTCCAAAAGTGTCAAATATTGGTTTATGGAGGATCATTAGTTTAGTATATTCAATTATTCTGTCTCTCTCTCTCTCTCGGGTGAAGCTCACAGCTCCGTCTACCTATCCTCACTAAAGCCAAGAAATGAATCTCCCAGGTGTTGAATGTCAAGCCCGTTGAAGTTTCTCATCAGGTTACTGACACCAGAGGTGTGTAGGAGATGTATGTCTCGTGAGAGCCGAACTTTAACAAGACATTTTATGAGCATGGATTCTCTCCTATTGTTTTTCAACTGAAGTCTAGCCTTGTCTAATGGATCTCAGTTAGTCCTTGGGCTTTACTCACTGAAATACTCTTCCATTTAACTCACTCTTTTATCTCTCTCTCTCTCTCTCTCTCTCTGTCTCTGTCTCTGTCTCTGTCTCTGTCTCTCTCTGTCTCTGTCTCGCTCTGTCTCTGTCTCTCTCTGTCTCTCTCTGTCTCTCTGTCTCTCTCTCTCTCAGGCACTCATGCCATGGACACGGTAAGACGGGGGTAGAAGTGGTGGGAGTGGTCCTCCGGGTCACGCCTCAGCCCAGAGCTGGATGTTTGTGACAGATTCATGGGCCTGAAGGACCATCCGGAGGAGGATGGAGCAGGCCGCATCCTTGACCTGGGGCTGGTTTTAGAGTACCTCCACATCGAAGGCTCCGTCAGCAGGCAGGCTGGCGCCGATACAGGGCCCAGTATGGAGCCGGGCGAGGAGGAGGAAGAGGCCTGCGAGGGCAGTGGCAGTTGCAGCTTGTCCACGCCTGGGGGGAAGGAGGGGGAGGTGGTGGGGGAGGAGAGCGCTGGGTTTGACAGTGACCCGGAGCCAGCCCGAAAGAGCACCGGTTCTAACCTGGCTGGAGGAGTGTTCGTATCTGAGCTAGATGGTGTGCCTGTTCCCAACACCCACCAACCTCTATGCAGGACTCCCTGTGTGGACCTGGGGTCCGAGGGGCCTCCTGACCCTCCGTCAGGGGAGCCTTCATCCGGGGAAGCCCTGAGGGAGTACCAGTCCAAGCTGGAGTTTGCTCTGAAGCTGGGCTACGCAGAGGAGCTGGTGCGGCTGGTGCTGGCCAAGCTGGGGCCGTACACGCTCATCAACGACATACTGGGAGAGCTGGTCAAACTGGGCCGTAAGGTCGAGACAAACCAACAGCTGACTGGGTCCACGGCTTCACAGCCCACACCCTCCACCTGCTCCTCCTCTTCTACCTGTGGGTATGTGGAGGCGCAGCAGGGGAGGACAGACTCCCCCTATCAGACAGACCTCCTCCTTGGGGACAAGGACAACCTGCGGCCCGTCGTCCTGGACGGTAGCAACGTGGCAATGAGGTGAGGGTCTATGGACCATAGACGGTCATCTTGATTACAGAAAACACACAATGCCTATTTCCTCCATTGTAGCCCGTTGTAAAGGTAGTTGTGTAACTGTTGTCAAAGTCACCTATATATTGTTGATATGATGTTAGAGCCTGTAAGGTAATTAACATCTGTCTCTGGTAGCCATGGCAATAAGGAGGTGTTCTCCTGCTACGGCATCCAGCTGGCTGTTGATTGGTTCCTGGAGCGAGGTCACCGTGACATCACTGTGTTTGTGCCTTCCTGGAAGAAAGAGCAGTCCCGCCCTGATGCCCTCATCACAGGTTAACACACACACACACACACACACACACCTGAGTTCACATACAGTTCCTTGCGAAAGTATTCGGCCCCCTTGAACTTTGCGACCTTTTGCCACATTTCAGGCTTCAAACATAAAGATATAAAACTGTATTTTTTTGTGAAGAATCAACAACAAGTGGGACACAATCATGAAGTGGATCGACATTTATTGGATATTTCAAACTTTTTTAACAAATCAAAAACTGAAAAATTGGGCGTGCAAAATTATTCAGCCCCTTTACTTTCAGTGCAGCAAACTCTCTCCAGAAGTTCAGTGAGGATCTCTGAATGATCCAATGTTGACCTAAATGACTAATGATGATAAATACAATCCACCTGTGTGTAATCAAGTCTCCGTATAAATGCACCTGCACTGTGATAGTCTCAGAGGTCTGTTAAAAGCGCAGAGAGCATCATGAAGAACAAGGAACACACCAGGCAGGTCCGAGATACTGTTGTGAAGAAGTTTAAAGCCGGATTTGGATACAAAAAGATTTCCCAAGCTTTAAACATCCCAAGGAGCACTGTGCAAGCGATTAATATTGAAATGGAAGGAGTATCAGACCACTGCAAATCTACCAAGACTTGGCCGTCCCTCTAAACTTTCAGCTCATACAAGGAGAAGACTGATCAGAGATGCAGCCAAGAGGCCCATGATCACTCTGGATGAACTGCAGAGATCTACAGCTGAGGTGGGAGACTCTGTCCATAGGACAACAATCAACAATCAGTATATTGCACAAATCTGGCCTTTATGGAAGAGTGGCAAGAAGAAAGCCATTTCTTAAAGATATCCATAAAAAGTGTTGTTTAAAGTTTGCCACAAGACACCTGGGAGACACACCAAACATGTGGAAGAAGGTGCTCTGGTCAGATGAAACCAAAATTGAACTTTTTGGCAACAATGCAAAACGTTATGTTTGGCGTAAAAGCAACACAGCTGAACACACCATCCCCACTGTCAAACATGGTGGTGGCAGCATCATGGTTTGGGCCTGCTTTTCTTCAGCAGGGACAGGGAAGATGGTTAAAATTGATGGGAAGATGGATGGAGCCAAATACAGGACCATTCTGGAAGAAAACCTGATGGAGTCTGCAAAAGACCTGAGACTGGGATGGAGATTTGTCTTCCAACAAGACAATGATCCAAAACATAAAGCAAAATCTACAATGGAATGGTTCAAAAATAAACATTTCCAGGTGTTAGAATGGCCAAGTCAAAGTCCAGACCTGAATCCAATCGAGAATCTGTGGAAAGAACTGACAACTGCTGTTCACAAATGCTCTCCATCCAACCTCACTGAGCTCGAGCTGTTTTGCAAGGAGGAATGGGAAAACATTTCAGTCTCTCGATGTGCAAAACTGATAGAGACATACCCCAAGCGACTTACAGCTGTAATCGCAGCAAAAGGTGGCGCTACAAAGTATTAACTTAAGGTGGCTGAATAATTTTGCACGCCCAATTTTTCAGTTTTTGATTTGTTAAAAAAGTTTGAAATATCCAATAAATGTCGTTCCACTTCATGATTGTGTCCCACTTGTTGTTGATTCTTCACAAAAATGTTTGAAGACTGAAATGTGGCAAAAGGTCGCAAAGTTCAAGGGGGCCGAATACTTTCGCAAGGCACTGTACATATGTCAGATGGGCCTCAGTGCTCACTTGATTACACGGTTCTCCAATTTTCTCTCTCTCTCTCTCTCTCTCTCTCTAGACCAGGATATTTTACGTCGTCTGGAGAAGGACAAGATCTTGGTGTTCACTCCGTCTCGTCGGGTCCAGGGTCGCCGGGTGGTCTGCTATGACGACCGTTTCATTGTCAAGCTGGCCTACGAGTCCGACGGCATCATCGTCTCCAATGACAACTACCGCGACCTGGCCAGTGAGAAGCCAGAGTGGAAGAAGTTAATTGACGAGCGGCTGCTCATGTACTCGTTTGTCAACGACAAGTAAGGAAGGAGTGATACGGCTCCGCCTTAGCGTCCATCTTCTTTAGCCTAGAAGTGGTATGATGTTCATTATGTTAATACTTGGCTGTGTAGGATGGGTATGTTAATAATCTTGCTCGCTCGCTCCCCCCCTCCGTCTCGCTCGCTCCCCCCCTCCCACTCTCTCGCTCCCCCCCCTCCCACTCTCTCGCTCCCCCCCCTCCCACTCTCTCGCTCCCCCCCCCCACTCTCTCGCTCCCCCCTCCCACTCTCTCGCTCCCCCCCTCCGTCTCGCTCGCTCCCCCCCTCCCACTCTCTCGCTCCCCCCTCCCACTCTCTCGCTCCCCCCCTCCCACTCTCTCGCTCCCCCCCTCCCACTCTCTCGCTCCCCCCCTCCCACTCTCTCGCTCCCCCCCTCCCACTCTCTCGCTCCCCCCCTCCCACTCTCTCGCCCCCCCCTCCCTCTCGCTCCCCCCCCTCTCGCTCCCCCCCCTCCCTCTCGCCCCCCCCCTCCCTCTCGCTCCCCCCCCTCCCTCTCGCTCCCCCCCTCCCTCTCGCTCCCCCCCCTCCCTCTCGCTCCCCCCCTCCCTCTCGCTCCCCCCCTCCCTCTCGCTCCCCCCCTCCCTCTCGCTCCCCCCCTCCCTCTCGCTCCCCCCCTCCCTCTCGCTCCCCCCCCTCCCTCTCGCTCCCCCCCTCCCTCTCGCTCCCCCCCTCCCCTCCCTCTCGCTCCCCCCCTCCCTCTCGCCCCCCCCCCCCTCTCGCTCCCCCCCTCCCTCTCGCCCCCCCCCCTCTCGCTCCCCCCCCTCCCTCTCGCTCCCCCCCTCCCTCTCGCTCCCCCCCTCCCTCTCGCGCCCCCCTCCCTCTCTCTCGCTCCCCCCCTCCCTCTCTCTCGCTCCCCCCCTCCCTCTCTCTCTCCCCTCCCTCTCTCCCCCCTCCCTCTCTCTCCCCCCTCCCTCTCTCTCCCCCCTCCCTCTCTCCCCCCCTCCCTCTCTCTCCCCCCTCCCTCTCTCCCCCCTCCCTCTCTCCCCCCTCCCTCTCTCCCACCTCCCTCTCTCCCACCTCCCTCTCTCCCCCCCTCCCTTTCTCCCCCCTCCCTCGCTCTCTCTCTCGCTCCTCCCTCTCTCTCTCTCGCTCCTCCCGCTCTCTCTCTCGCTCCTCCCTCTCTCTTTCGCTCCTCCCTCTCTCTCTCGCTCCTCCCTCTCTCTCTCTCTCGTTCCTCCCTCTCTCTCTCTCGCTCCTCCCTCTCTCTCTCTCGCTCCTCCCTCTCTCTTTCGCTCCTCCCTCTCTCTCTCCTTCCTCTCCTCCCTCTCTTGCTCCTCCCTCCCTCTCGCTCCTCCCCTACCTCCCTCGCCCCTCGCCCCTCCCTCTCTCTATCCTTCCTCTCCTCTCTCGCTCCTCTCTCTCTCTCTCGCTCCTCCCCTACCTCCCTCGCCCCTCGCCTCCCTCCCTCGCCTCTCTCTCGCTCCCTCCCTCGCCCCTCCCTCTCTCTCGCTCCTCCCTCTCCCCTCCCTCCCAGGTTCATGCCTCCTGATGACCCTCTAGGTCGTCATGGTCCCAGTCTGGAGAACTTCCTGAGGAAACGTCCCATCATGCCAGAGCACAAGAAGCAGCCCTGTCCTTACGGTGGGCCCCGCCATTATTATTAACTCTTTAGTGTGTTTATCACTTCACCTTGACCATGTTCATGATGAAGACTTCTCCCAGTGTTATAATGTGAATGAATCATTTCTTCATCAGCTGGATGACATCCAGCTACTGGTGCTGAAGATGCATTGGGTTGCTACTTTCTAAGTGAACCACTGCCACATCATCATCAGTAGCCTGTGTGCTAACCAGTACCCTATCCTGTCTTTAGGCAAGAAGTGCACTTACGGCCACAAGTGTAAGTACTACCACCCGGAGAGGAGTGCCCAGTGCCAGCGCTCGGTGGCAGACGAGCTGCGTGCCAGCGCCAAGACCTCTGCCACCTCTACTAGCGCCAAGGGCCAGGCTGGCGAGGCCGGGCTGGTGAAGAGCCACAGCGTGCCCAACAATGTAGCGATGGGCACCAAGAGAGGTTCTGCCCCCAAAAGGCAGTGTGACCCCAGCATCCGGGCGCTGTCCTACGGCGAGGCAGAGGACAAGCTGAGACACGCTGAGAAATGCAACAGCCTCAGTAGTAGTAGTGGGAGTAGTTGTTGTAGTGGGAGTGTTACTCTGTCCCCTGCCCCTGGAGGACCCCCCTCCTCTGCCCTCAGCGACCCCCAGGAACAGCCACCGAGCCTGGGCAGGGACACACCCTACATGACCCTGCCGCACCCCCACCCTGACCCCTACTCCTCCAGCTGTGACCCTCCAGATCTGAGCTACTACTCAGTGACGCCGGCCCACTCTGGCCTGCCAGCACGGAGGAGTCCGGAGTCCCGCTTCCCACTGGACACCGATCTGCGTCTGTTGGGCTCGTCAGACTGTGTCAGCAGCGGATGTGACTCGTACGGAGAGAAAGCCTCCTGTCTGTGCTGCCCAGGCCCTCTGCTGGACAAATACATCCACCATCAGCACCATCAACACAACCGCCTGTACTCTCAACACTCTGCCCCCCTGCTCGAGCCACACCACCCCTCCCCCCACACCTCTGTCCTCTATGGCTATCACCAGAGCTTGGCACGGGGCCACAGCTTCCCCCATGACGAGCCCCCTGACCCCCACCTGAAGCGCCCTCTGTACCCCCTCCCCCCTCCCCTCCAGCACCAGGCCGTAGGCGCCCGCTCCAGCTGCCCTGGAGACTACCCCTCTGTGTCCCAGTCTGGCCCTTACCCTGCTGGCTCCCCTCTGGGCCGCTGCCTGGCCAACACGCGGCTGGAGACGCTGTCAGACTCCCGGCTGTACAAACGCTCCGCGCTGCCCCCCAGGAAAGCCTTCTCCTGGGATCCCTACTGCAGCCAACCCCCTCAGTCCTGCTATGAGACCTACCAGAGTCTACCAGAGAACCACGATGTAGGCTGGGGACACACATCTCCATGGGGACAGACCACACACTCTTACCACCCCTCTCACCAACCCTACTCCTCTCAGCCCCCTCACCCACCCTACCCCTCTCACCCACCCTACCCCCCTCAGCCCCCTCACCCATCCCATGCACCTCAGCCATCCCACCCGTCCATGCCCCTCCACCACATGCACCAGGAGCCCCCCGCCTTGAGCCGGTACGGGGAGGTGCGGGGTAAGGTCTACCTCAACCTGTGTAACATCTTCCCCTCTGAGCTGGTGAGCCGGGTTATGGGGAGGAACCCCCATGTGACGGACGCCCAGCAGCTAGCTGCCGCCATCTTGGCTGAGAAGTCCCAGTCTGACTACTGAGTCCAGCTAGACTACTACTCTCTGCCTATTCATAACAGTTAGTTGTGGTTTTGACAATATAAGGGTTTGAATTGGTTTGACTGTACATTTGTTTGTGGATAACTTAAGTGTTAATCATGTGCCGGTGAGGATATGCATTGATTTACAATGCTGTGGAACTGTGGAATCCGAGGGATCTGATTCTATGCCTAATCTTACTTCTATTCTATATTTTCTACTCCATTTGGAAACATTCACTCCCAAATTAGCCACCATTTATCAACAGATTCTTGGTTGTTGGGGATGTGTATATCTTGTGTTCAATCGGTCTAATTGATTTGTTTCTCTGTTTTTCAGTGCTGTGTGTTCTGTTTGTGCCTGTTGTTGTTATGATAGTAGGTGGCTGAGTTAGTCTTCTCAGTTGAGAGAATGTCTTGCAGTAGTTGTAGAGGCGGGCACGTTCGTCGACCTTGTCTTGTTGTCTTAGTTTTAGTAAGGGACGTCTCTGGCCCCTCGTTTTGGCTCCAAGCCTGCACCTGCTACAGACACGGTAGACTCAAGCTCAAATCCCAAGATAATTCCCCTTTGGTTGTTTTCCCCGAAGACATATCCAAATGGCTCAGAGCACTTGGCTTGATGTAGACTGTTACAGTTACCGGCACAATCCCTGGTAGACAGAGAAAGCTCTTCTTTGTTGATACAATTTGTTGTTCAGGATTATATATATCTGTAGGTGTGTAATCGATTCATGAAGAGCTGTTTATATATAGCTGGTGCATTTTGAACTATAATACTGTATGAGATATTCCGGGCAACATTTTATTATTTTTAGACATGTTTAGGAATATTAATCAAATTAGATACATGAAAAAGGTGAGGTATTCTGACCTTTTGGGATGGAGAATAGCCTCGGCTGGGTTGAACCCAAGTGGCCAGCTAGGTGAAATGGGTAACTGCTGCGTGAAATATGCAGTGGGTCGGTAAACAATAAATCATTTTGTTATGTAACGAAAAACCTTCTCTCTGGCACCGTGTGTCAGTGAGGGCCCGGACGTGGGCAAAAAGTAATGCCTTTACACGGCATTGTGCTTATGACACATCAAATACTCTGAACCATGTTCAGCAAACTGTTATGCATGTTTTGGTGACACTTTATTTTAATCGACCGTAATAAGTCATTTATAAAGTGTGTTCACCATTTAATAATCATTATTCCCACATTTACTAAACATTAGTCTTTTTGCAGACCCTGATCTGAAGTGAGCGCTATTTATACTTTGATGTTGAGTGACCAATGTAATTTCTCCCAAAAAGATGGGCTTGACATTTCAGCAATACCTGGTAAAAGAGTAAACTGACAACACAGGATATTTAAGGAAATATATGCATTTGTGTGAGTGTACTGTTTGCAAATGCCATATAAATGGTTTATAACGGACCCTTAAAATAAAGTGTTAGCCATGCTTTCTTCAAGTGTTCTTGTATCAAATATAGTATTGGCTTTGTATTCTTCATTAACAATTGGTTGTCCTTGTTTTGTTGGAAATGCATAGTCTTGTCAGATGTGATGAGTTGTCACTAATTTCCAGAACACCAGACAGAGAATTTAATGTACTTAGAATAACATTTCCTATATTTCAGATTGGAGTTTTCCTTTGATCTAATTCTGAGGGCAGAAAAAATGTGATTAAAACCCCCCCCCCCACCAGGCTTCAATCCTCGGCATCATCAAGATTAGAACCTGTGACCTTCTGGTCCCAGTGCCTAGTCCACTACACCAACAGGGGGGAGGGCACCATGCTTGTTTTTTCACATGTTTAAAGCTGTTAGTTTTGAAATGTGATTAGTATGTTGTGAAAAAAACGTATCATTGGGATTTGAACTGGCAACCCTGTGTGTGATGCCATTTGACTCACCTGCATACTCTGCCCACGGACTGACAGGGTTTCATCCATAGAGATAGACTAATGCCCAAAAGCCTGTTTTAGCATGGGCAGCGCCATTGAGGCCTTTCACGAGTTTGAAGTCGTCAGCTAGGTGGGACTTCCTATGGGTTAAAGAAGGATCACATAATTCCATCCAGGTCATCAGGAGGGGTCAACCAATTAATTATACTTGTGAGGAAACATTCCATCACCAACCTTGGCTTTATGCCATTTCAAAACACACTAGGTGGCAGTGTGCACCCTTTCCATTTGTTTGCCAACTCAGACGTAGAAGAAAATTAACTACTTCAAAATGGAGATGGCCACAATGACGTGCAACAAGTCAATGGCAATTAGTGCAGTTAACTAAATGGTTAATTTGGCTTTACATTTCCTGATGTGATCAGATGTTAGTGGCAGCTGACCAGATAGGACACTGAGAAAATTAACATTTTCAGATCAAAAGATGAACTGCTCATTGTGTTCTCTTGTTATAACCAAGCATGAAAAGTATTGTTCGAAGTTCGTCTAAAGAATCACTGATCAACATAACTTTTACTGGTGTCAGAGGTACCAATCATTTAAACCAATACTAGATTTGTTAAATATATAAAAAGGCAACTTCATTTTAAACTTTTATTGTGAAACCAATGGACTAAGCTCCACCCGGGCCTTTATCTTACAGAAACGCTAGTATGAACATAAGGAAAAACTGAACCACATACATGACAGCTGGTTCCAACACAGGCATCACTGACACAAGCAGGCTAACAGGCTCAGCCAATGGGAAAAGCCCAACTCAATGCACCCTGCCCTAAATATGGGGGATGCTGGCATGTAGAGTAGTTCTCTTTTCACCTCCAGTGAGCTACTGATGCATGCTGGTAGATAGTTTGATCTTGGAACACGTTACAAAAATAACAGTTGGAAGCACAGTTTTTTTTCACCTGCTATGGCAAATACAACCCCTATATTTGGACACTCACTGGGTTAGCGAAAAGGCAGGTTTGGGTCAAGCCCCTTCAGTGTCCTCCAGATTAAAACTCTGGCTTTAAGATCTCAACTTAAACCAACTGTCTAGTGTAGCATAACAAAAAATACATTCCATCCGATTGCAAATTTTAAAAAACTGAACACTCCCGTTCATTCAAAACTTACCAGTAACATTTATCCACAATGCTGGAGTTAATTTGATTTGCAGTAAGTGAAAAGATCAAGGTCTGAAAATGTTTTTATTGGCCTGTCCTCTATTCCCACTGAACATAACATTGAGGTGGGGGGGTTGACCCAAGAGGCTGGGTCCCTCTAATGAGAGCGTATAAATAGGGGGGCACATTCACCTCAAACATCTGCACTGGTCTGTCTCTTCACAGTCCTAAAATGGTGGCACTCTGCCATTGAGTTTCCATCCATCCTGCTGACAGCTGTGGCAGAGAGAGAATGGTGAGCAGATCTGTCCAGCAGCAGAGGAGAAACATGGTCCTATTCTGGCCCGAGTTGGCTGTCGGCAGACATGCAGGTCCCGAGTCCAAACAGAGTTTCATGATAACCAGTCAAACCAGCTCCACTACTACAGGACACAGACACCATGTCTACATAGCCTGGGTCACGGAAGTTCTCAACCTTACTACTGCATAGTATCAGAACAGTCCACTGCAGACTCACAGCCGTGTCCTCAGTGTTGGATTGGCTTGCGTGACCTTTGATCTGTATAATTTAGGTGTAGTTACAGTTCAGAGAAACTTCAGTAACAGAAGGTAGTAACACAAAACACAAGGTAGATATCTCAGAGAGACCACCATGTAAAACTAGCTCCAAACTTAGTATCATTTTTTGATCAATTGTCTCCACTAGTGACACTTCAATGTGTCATCGGTTGAAAGTACACCTGGCATAAAAATAGCACTCATTTCAGTTGAAACATTAACCAATAAAGCTACATCGCCTCCTAGTCTGAATTTGTCAAGCCAGTCAAAACTCAATCTGTGGGAGGGGATTTGAGACCGAGTGTTTGTTTGGTCAGTCACCATGGTTACAGTATTGAGGTAGAGATCTGTTCTCTGATGAGTACTAACATTTTCATGGGCTCTTCAGCCAGAAAGACCATGGTTTGCCTCTTCAAAAAGTCACTACTATGCAGACAGACAATACTGGCACTCTCACAGCACTTAAGCATCTCTGTCTTTTCCAGGCCTTTGTGAGCTGGTAGGCAGAGGAAACCATCTATGGTGACTGGACATGAAACAGGAGTCAGCTCACAGGAGCTAAACTAACAGCATCCGCTCTCTCTTCCTACCTGTCTCTCGCACACACACACCTAACCAATTAGCTTATCTCCATCATACGATCAGCTTATCTCAGACCAAATGTGTTTCACAACATTATGTATCCTTGAGCACCAAATCAAATCTCACTATATTCTACAACCTTATCACGTGAAATTATTGGCTTCCCATTGGAGACCAGTCTTTCATTCATCAAGACTCACACCTCTCCTCAAGACTGGTGTAGTGGCTTTGCACTGATGCTCAGAGTCTAGATGGTAGGGCCGTTCCACAAAGTGACTTCCTGTTGCATCCCTTTGATATTTTAAGTAGAAATGGTGAATCAATATAGACATTTTAAAAGCCTGTTCTTTTCAAATGAAGTGCCCTTTAATATAGACCACATGGTAAATTCAATTAATCAGATTTTTATATGAATAAAGACAGTGGCAAAATTCAGCATTCGCCTCCGTCTTCCAAGAAGATTTTAACCCAGTTAACAATTTCTCCAGGTTTTCACCATCATTGTTCAGCAATAGTTATTTTGTTGCTTTGACGAAGACATTTCTGAAGACTTTATTTCATGCGATTAGTGATTCATTTTAAGGTTACAAAAAAACCTGGTCTCTCATTTTAAAGGTCAACCCTGTTATGACAACTGAACTCTCACTTTAATATGGTGAAACTATTCCTTTCTAAATGTATTCTTCTCCAAAAGAAAACATTGAATATCTAATAGTCAAATCATAGTGTAAAAGCAGGTGAGCTGGTTCTACTCTTTTTGGCCATTTTGTGGTAGGAGACGGAGTGGGTCGGGCAGAACACGTCAACCCTGTTACTCATAGGCTCATATCTTTTAAAACAATTCAATGTTTTGAAAATGGTTCACAACATACCTGAATGGATCGATCCCCTAACACAAGCCTCTACCAGCCTCGGACCAATCTACCGTCAAAGTTAACAATGAGAACAGAGAACTTAAACAGGGCTTCAATAAAACGTGTTATAACCATAGATCAGAACAAAAGCAAAGAGGTTTGAAAGTACCAGACAGCATCAATACGTTCAACTGAAGACAACAGAGTCAGTAATACTAAAGTATTGCATACTAGCTTTCTGGCAAGAACAACAAAGCTTCCCATAGCCCTGTTCGCTTAAAAATCTAATCTTTCCCATTTTGGTTTTTGTTGCGTCTCCGTATTAGATATTTGAAAGCAAAGCACAGACACATTCTTTGCAATACAAGGAGAATACCACTTTCGGAATGGTGCAAAGCGTTGCTTGTGCCCGATTCCTGATGGAGATGCGGGCAGAGCTTTGGCAAAGTTTGAGGCGATGGCGGCCGTGCCCTCTGGAACCTTTGCGGTTATGGGCACGGGGAAAGGGGGGGGGGGGGGGGGGGGGGGTGTAGGAGGGACAGCGCCTGTTGTTCTGGCGAAAAGCGAGTCGCCAACGAACGGATGGGGGAACCCAGAATAGATCACATGGACTCAAACTCGTCGATGCGCTGCTTGGTGTTGCCCAGGCGGATCTGACGTAGGGTCTTGTACTTGTCTCTCCCGGCCTTCACGTTCTCCGCGTGAAGCATGTCATTCTGGGTCTTCATGGTATCGTCTATGGCTTCAGCCAGCTCCGAGCTCAACACCTGGGGGAGGAGGGAGAGGGTAGAGAGAGGTGGAGAAAGGGGGGGGGGGGTAGAGAGAGGGTTGATTGATTGAAACCTCAATGACAGTTAACGCCATCAAGCAACTAAAGAAGGCCCTTTAAGGGGAGGTCATCAGGTCTTGGGGTTAAAGGTTAGAGGTCAGAGGGGACCGACCTGCAGCTGTTTCTTGAGGCGCTCGTTCTTCTGGGCCTCGGTGACGCGCTCCTCCTCGCTGCGCAGGTCCAGGGCACTCACGCCATCCAGGGAGAGCTCGGCGGCATCCTCGGCGTGGTTCTCGTCCTGCTCCTCGTGCTCGCTCTCCGTGGAGCCGCCTGCTGGCGTCGACGGGATCGTCATCACAGTCTTCAGCTCCTCCTTGGTCTTCTCCAGGTCGTCCTGGGCTGAGATGGCCTGGGGAGAAGGGGAGTGCTGGCGAGTTATGGGACTTATTCAGGAGGGTGCAACATTATAGAACATTTCAGTACAACCTACAACTGACTGATTCTTTACAGTGTAGTCTATATTGTAACCAGGACACAGTGTAGAACGTAGGGAGGTGGTTACCTTCTGCTGCCATTCAGTGGCCTCCTCTTCCTTTTTCCTCTTGGCTTCCTCCAACAGGGCTATTTTGGCGGTGAACTCGCCCAGCTCAGCGGCCAGTTGTTCCTGGTTCTTCATCTGGTCAGCGGCCTGCCTGGCCAGCTCCGCCTTGGCCTCCTCCGCTGCCTGTCTCTCCCTCTCCAGCCTCTCCGCCTCCTCCCTGGCTCTCTTCCTCTCCTGCTCCAGCTCCAGGGCCCTGCGTGTCTGCTCTTCCAACTCTGTGACCATGAACAAAATACACAAAGTCCGTTAGCCAGTCTCAAAAAACAACCCTTTTCGCTGTTCGTCTTCCTCAAACCATGTCCAGCAGCACCCACAATTTTTACAATGTGACCAATGGGATGTTCGGTCAGCCATGATCACACAAAAATTGTGATTGACTTTAAGAACAACAACAAAACGACCTATAAACAGTGAGAGAGGACCCCCACACAACAGAAAAAACAGTATGGAACAAAAAAAGAAAACAACATGGATGTCTCTCAACACACCGCATGTCTCTCTCTCTCTCAACACACCACCAAGTCAGTCTATACCACTGGAACACAATGTAGATGTCTCTCTCTCAACACACCACCAAGTCAGTCTATACCACTGGAACACAATGTGGATGTCTCTCTCAACACACCACCAAGTCAGTCTATACCACTGGAACACAATGTAGATGTCTCAACACACCGCATGTCTCTCTCTCTCTCAACACACCACCAAGTCAGTCTATACCACTGGAACACAATGTAGTTGTCTCTCAACACACCGCATGTCTCTCTCTCTCTCAACACACCACCAAGTCAGTCTATACCACTGGAACACAATGTAGATGTCTCTCTCTCTCTCAACACACCACCAAGTCAGTCTATACCACTGGAACACAATGTGGATGTCTCTCTCTCTCTCTCTCTCAACACACCACCAAGTCAGTCTATACCACTGGAACACAATGTGGATGTCTCAACACACCACCAAGTCAGTCTATACCACGAACACAATGTGGATGTCTCTCAACACACCACCAAGTCAGTCTATACCACTGGAACACAATGTAGACGTCTCTCTCTCAACACACCACCAAGTCAGTCTATACCACTGGAACACAATGTAGACGTCTATCTCTCAACACACCACCAAGTCAGTCTATACCACTGGAACACAATGTAGACGTCTCTCTCTCTCTCAACACACCACCAAGTCAGTCTATACCACTGGAACACAATGTAGACGTCTCTCTCTCTCTCAACACACCACCAAGTGAGTCTATACCACTGGAACACAATGTAGACGTCTCTCTCAACACACCACCAAGTGAGTCTATACCACTGGAACACAATGTAGACGTCTCTCTCTCTCTCAACACACCACCAAGTCAGTCTATACCACTGGAACACAATGTAGACGTCTCTCTCTCTCAACACACCACCAAGTCAGTCTATACCACTGGAACACAATGTAGACGTCTCTCTCTCAACACACCACCAAGTCAGTCTATACCACTGGAACACAATGTGGATGTCTCTCTCTCTCTCTCTCTCAACACACCGCCCAAGTCAGAATATACCACTGGAACACAATGTGGATGTCTCTCTCTCTCTCAACACACCGCCCAAGTCAGAATATACCACTGGAACACAATGTGGATGTCTCGCTCAACACACCGCCCAAATCAGAATATACCACTGGAACACAATGTGGATGTCTCTCTCTCTCAACACACCGCCAAGTCATTCTATACCACTGGAACACAATGTAGATGACTCTCTCTCTCAACACACCACCAAGTCAGTCTATACCACTGGAACACAATGTAGATGTCTCTCTCTCTCAACACACCAAGTCAATCTATACCACTGGAACACAATGTAGATGTCTCTCTCTCTCTCAACACACCACCAAGTCAGTCTATACCACTGGAACACAATGTGGATGTCTCTCAACACACCACCAAGTCAGTCTATACCACTGGAACACAATGTAGACGTCTCTCTCTCAACACACCACCAAGTCAGTCTATACCACTGGAACACAATGTAGACGTCTCTCTCTCTCAACACACCACCAAGTCAGTCTATACCACTGGAACACAATGTAGACGTCTCTCTCTCTCAACACACCACCAAGTGAGTCTATACCACTGGAACACAATGTAGACGTCTCTCTCTCAACACACCACCAAGTCAGTCTATACCACTGGAACACAATGTAGACGTCTCTCTCTCAACACACCACCAAGTCAGTCTATACCACTGGAACACAATGTGGATGTCTCTCTCTCAACACACCGCCCAAGTCAGAATATACCACTGGAACACAATGTGGATGTCTCTCTCAACACACCGCCCAAATCAGAATATACCACTGGAACACAATGTGGATGTCTCTCTCTCTCAACACACCACCCAAGTCAGTCTATACCACTGGAACACAATGTAGATGTCTCTCTCTCTCTCTCAACACACTGCCCAAGTCAGTCTATACCACTGGAACACAATGTAGATGTCTCTCTCTCTCTCTCAACACACTGCCCAAGTCAGTCTATACCACTGGAACACAATGTAGATGTCTCTCTCTCTCAACACACCACCAAGTCAGTCTATACCACTGGAACACAATGTGGATGTCTCTCTCTCTCAACACACCGCCAAGTCAGTCTATACCACTGGAACACAATGTAGATGACTCTCTCTCTCAACACACCACCAAGTCAGTCTATACCACTGGAACACAATGTAGATGTCTCTCTCTCTCAACACACCAAGTCAATCTATACCACTGGAACACAATGTAGATGTCTCTCTCTCTCAACACACCACCAAGTCAGTCTATACAACTGGAACACAATGTGGATGTCTCAACACACCACCAAGTCAGTCTATACCACTGGAACACAATGTGGATGTCTCTCAACACACCACCAAGTCAGTCTATACCACTGGAACACAATGTAGACGTCTCTCTCTCAACACACCACCAAGTCAGTCTATACCACTGGAACACAATGTAGACGTCTCTCTCTCTCTCTCAACACACCACCAAGTGAGTCTATACCACTGGAACACAATGTAGACGTCTCTCTCTCAACACACCACCAAGTCAGTCTATTCCACTGGAACACAATGTAGACGTCTATCTCTCAACACACCACCAAGTCAGTCTATACCACTGGAACACAATGTAGACGTCTCTCTCTCTCAACACACCACCAAGTCAGTCTATACCACTGGAACACAATGTAGACGTCTCTCTCTCTCTCTCTCAACACACCACCAAGTGAGTCTATACCACTGGAACACAATGTAGACGTCTCTCTCTCAACACACCACCAAGTCAGTCTATACCACTGGAACACAATGTAGATGTATCTCTCTCTCAACACACTGCCCAAGTCAGTCTATACCACTGGAACACAATGTGGATGTCTCTCTCTCAACACACCACCAAGTCAGTCTATACCACTGGAACACAATGTGGATGTATCTCTCTCTCAACACACCAAGTCAATCTATACCACTGGAACACAATGTAGATGTCTCTCTCTCTCAACACACCACCAAGTCAGTCTATACCACTGGAACACAATGTGGATGTCTCAACACACCACCAAGTCAGTCTATACCACTGGAACACAATGTGGATGTCTCTCTCTCTCTCTCAACACACTGCCCAAGTCAGTCTATACCACTGGAACACAATGTGGATGTCTCTCTCAACAAACCAAGTCAGTCTATACCACTGGAACACAATGTGGATCTCTCTCTCAACACACCGCCCAAGTCAGTCTATACCACTGGAACACAATGTGGATGTCTCTCTCAACACACCGCCCAAGTCAGTCTATACCACTGGAACACAATGTGGATGTCTCTCTCTCTCTCTCTCTCAACACACCAAGTCAGTCTATACCACTGGAACACAATGTGGATCTCTCTCTCTCAACACACCAAGTAAGTCTATACCACTGGAACACAATGTGGATCTCTCCCTCTCTCAACACACCGCCCAAGTCAGTCTATACCACTGGAACACAATGTGGATGTCTCTCTCTCTCTCTCAACACACCAAGTCAATCTATACCACTGGAACACAATGTGGATGTCTCTCTCTCTCTCTCTCTCAACACACCACCAAGTCAGTCTATACCACTGGAACACAATGTGGATGTCTCTCTCTCTCTCTCTCTCAACACACCAAGTCAGTCTATACCACTGGAACACAATGTGGATCTCTCTCTCTCAACACACCAAGTAAGTCTATACCACTGGAACACAATGTGGATCTCTCCCTCTCTCAACACACCGCCCAAGTCAGTCTATACCACTGGAACACAATGTGGATGTCTCTCTCTCTCTCTCAACACACCAAGTCAATCTATACCACTGGAACACAATGTGGATGTCTCTCTCTCTCTCTCAACACACCACCAAGTCAGTCTATACCACTGGAACACAATGTGGATGTCTCTCTCTCTCTCTCAACACACCAAGTCAATCTATACCACTGGAACACAATGTGGATGTCTCTCTCTCTCTCTCAACACACCACCAAGTCAGTCTATACCACTGGAACACAATGTGGATGTCTCTCTCTCAACACACCGCCCAAGTCTATAAGATCAGATGGTAGTGTTGGGAGGGAGGGGGTTAAAATAAGTGTTTCTGAGTGGAGTTAATGTTTACCTTGTGCTGAGAACAGTCCTATAAGAAGTAAGAGATGAGAGTTTAGTACCGCGGCGCACTGAGGACCAGTCTAGAAGGTTAGGGTCAGGTCCCATTGGCATACTGACCGACACTGACCAACCAACAGCCCCATGTAGAGCCCACATATCAACACCACGAAAACCCTCCAGGTGACGCCAGAGACAGGTTTACCTAGCATTTACAACAGTGCAACATTTGCACCTGATTTTGCCCTGGGTCAATATAGATTTTAAATACAAAGTAAATATATAATTCCTCCATGGCAAATAAGAGGTGCAGATATTGCATGAATGCTGAATTAATGTGGTATTATAGAGTGTCTACACTTGTACAGAGACAGAAGGAAAGTTAGAAGGTTGAACTTCTGGGGAGCTGTGGGAAGACAGGAGCAAAGTTAGAGGGTTGAAAGTCAGGGGAGCTGTGGGAAGACAGGAGGAAAGTTAGAGGGTTGAACGTCAGGGGAGCTGTGGGAAGAGGCTGACTGGTACCTTCCTGGGCCCTCATCGTCTGGTCCTCGATCAGCCTCAGTCTCTCCATCAGTTCGTCCTTCTCTCGCTCTATTCTCTCCTTCTCTTTCTCTGCGTGCTCTCGTTTCTTCTTCTCGTTCTCCAGCTGGGCTCTGTCAGGAATTGATGAAGGGATATCTCATCTAATCGCTAGGAAATGAACCCTTGCAGCGAAGCACTATATAGGTGTCCTTTTCATCGTCACCTCAAGTGATTTTGTATCTTATTAAAGTGTACAGTAATATCCAGGGTATCAAACCAACATGTCAATGTATTGTACATGATGTCTTGTTAATGTCTGTATGTAATATCAACACTCTGGATATTATTGACTTTATAAAATATTCTGAAAAGGTGATGTTGTTTGCTAGAAAGGTTAAAATATACAGCATACCTGCTATGGAATGTCTCTACATAGGCTTTCATTTCTGTCAACATATAGCTATGACTATGAAAGTAAAGTAAATATCCTTGATAGCAATTTATATACAGTCTAATACTGCCCTCTAGTGGTGCTGATCCAGGGTATTGTCAGAAGGTGTGTGTCTGCGTTAGTGTGTGTCTCTATGTGCTCCTCCTGTACCTCTCCTGCTGTTTGTGGTGTTTCTCCTCTCTGGCCTGGGCCTTCATCTGTTGCACCTCGATGGTGTCAGGCTTCCTCCTCCTCATGTACAGCTCGTGGTTCCCCATACACAGAGCCAGGATCCGCTTGTTGATCCGCAACCGCGGCGCGTAGAACACAAAGTCCTACAGGGACACAGGAGACCGGGTTCAGGGGAAACCGTTAGGATGGCTAGGTAGACCATGAGATTACTATGTTTGACAACAGAGAATATGATGAACTCTTTAGAGTATAATTCACTACTACTTATTAAAGTGTTCTGGAAAAGGGATCTGTGCCTTCACATCTTGTTGTTTTAGGATCTTAAAGGAAAATCAGATGAAAGGAGACTTACTGGAGCTTTCTTGTCGATGGGTTTGATGACAAACTTCTTGTCATTGAAGGAGATATTTCGGATCTCGCTCCAAGGGAAGCCGATCTTTGGTGTCAGTCTGGGGGGGAAATGTTGATATTTGGTAATTGATGCACACAGAGTTTTCAATATTCAAAATTAAGTTGTATTTTGGGGTGTAAAATATTGTGCTATAAAAGCTGCCAGCAGATGGCGATGATATGCGAGAGACATCCAAATCCATGTCAATTGCTGTATACTATACTGATCTGTGATCAGATTTCAGTCCTGCCAATGCAAGTCTCTACTCAAGAATGTGGCACTGCATTATTGTCTACCAGCTGATCTGAGGTCAGTGTTGGGAAAGAAAGGGAATGGGTCTGAGTGGCAGGATGGGAAACCATTTCAAAGCCGTGCCACAGTTGTGTCCCATCCACAAATGAGGGGAAGACCGGAAGAGTAACAGACCCTACTTACTCTCTCTTCCCCCACCCCTCTCTCCTCTACTGCTAAAAGTAACATTTACTCATCCTTCTCTTTCTCTCTTTTCTTCTTGGACATCTTTCAGTCACCCCAACACTCAAACTACAGTTTGTAAAGTAGAACAACTAGGCGAAATCTGATTAAACATCTGCTTATCATTACAGTACGTAGTTTAACAGTAGATTTCCAATAGGCCAGACATAGTTGACACAGCTGTAGTAGTGAGACTGACTTGTCTTCGTGTTCGTAGATGTTGAGTCCCAGGGCGTCCACTCCCAGCCACAGCTCTGTCCCCTTCTTGTTCTTGATCTCAAAGTAGTTGACTCCGTACATCTCCAGGTCCTGAGCTATCTTCAGGTACTCCATCATAGAGTCCTCTCTGGGGGAAAAGCACATCGTTACGTTTCTGACATGGAAATGTCTCGATGTGGTGGAACCATTCAGACAAATGCACCTTCTACGAGACAAAACACCTCTCCCAATAACCCTCATAAACACACACAGAGAAAGAGAAGGAAATCCACACAGACCTGAGCATGCCTCGGTGCTCCTCATGCCAGGTCTGTATCCGGTCCTCCCACTGCTCCTTGGTGAGCTTGTGCTGCTCCAGGACTCTACACAACACAGAACATTCCAGAGGAAAAAAAAAAAAAACATTCCAGGATTCCTTGTTAGTATGTGGATGGTGCATGACTCCGGGATATCCCTGCTTCTGGCCAGTGGCCACTCACCTCTGTGGCAGCAGTCTGTCGTTGGTGAGGTAGCCAGGCTTGTGGCTGTCTTTGTTGTAGTCGGTGTACTTGGCCTGGACAGAGTAGGATGCCAGCAGCACGGCAGTCTCCGGGGGACAGTAGTTCTCATCGTTCAAAATGGCCTCCTTCACCTGGTCAGAGAAGCCAAAAGGAGAGAGGAAAACAAAAAGGGAAAAATAAAGTAGAGGTCATGTGACCTCATCTCACCTTGCCCAGTAAGGTACTGAACTTAGGAAGGATTTGGCATCAAGACACCACGAGTAAAACAAATACAAAAAAATAAGAGTATGTCTGTTTTTGACTGTCAAGACTTAAGAATCCTAGACCAACAATGAAAAGCCTCCCCCCCGACTGACGTGGTGTCATCACTGTGCGACAAAGACAGAAGCTTTTTTCGAATACCCATACTAACATACTGTATACTACATACTAATTGTATACAAAGATGAACTAACGGTATCCTTTCAGTTGAGTGTACCGTTGAAGCCACACCCATTTTCTGAAGAATTACATTATGGGCCCTAAAACCACAGAAATAGTGTCCACTGTTTGCATACTTTGTATTTTGACGAATGTACAACATCCGGAAACTTTTGGCATACTATAAATATATATATACTATGACCAATAAGCATACTACATTCTCAATTTATGTCCCAAATAGTATGGTTAGTATGAGTATTGGAACACAGCTAGTGTCAGTTACCTGCAGGAAGAAGAGTCTCTGTGTGATCTCCTGGATCAGCTCCTCAGACACGTCCTCAGGGAAGAACTTGGCCCGGAACTTAAACTGCAGAGGGTTCTCCTTCTTTACGTCCTGGGCTGTCACCTAGAGGGGACAACACCTTTAAAGCCCTGTACAGACAACAAGACCACTAGAGGTAGACTAGACGACTGTCAGTAGTCTGGAGTGCCTTCTATCGCCTTGTCTCCTCTCCCTTATCTGCACTGACAGGGGGAAAACGTGGCTGGCTAAGATGCATGCTCAGTAAGCATCCATGTTTGACTATTGAGATACTTGGAGGATCTAGAAGCTTTACAATCTAAGCTTTATAAGCTGGGCTATAAAGCTAAATCATAGAAGTTGGTTATGAAGCCATAAAGGTATGAACAAACTTATGTTATCTAATCTTATCCTAATTAGTGATAGGATTGGACCCTCTTTACAGCCGCTTACGTCCCAGACTCCGGGGCCTAGAATCAGAACACTTTCCACTGGAGACAGCTGTTAAAATAAATCCTGCTGTTGATCACCCTGACAGAACCACACTGCTCTACGACTACTGAACTAGTTCCAACAACACACACACACACACTCCCTCTCTCGCTGTCTTTTACAGGCACTTCAGAGCAGTTTTTTTGGGGGTCGGAGGGTCTTTGGCCTGAGTGTGACAGGAAGTCTGTGAAAGTGCACATTTGAGGCCCCCTGACCACAGCTTAATAACCAGCTCAAACTGACTGCCTGCTGGCAGCCGCTCTGGAAACAGAGCGTAAGAGAAGAGATAGAGAAACCAAGAGAAACCACGAGAGAGAGAATGAGAGAAGACACCTTTTTATTAAGCTTCAGCCACGTGCTGTAACCCTTGCTGTCCACGTACTGCAGTCCGAAGAACCAGACCTCTCGAAGCCCCACCGTCTTCACCACCTGTTAACATCAGACAATACTCCACCATTAAACAGTTGGGAGGGTGGGATTACTGAAAAAGTCACATTTCTCATGTGAAAAGTCCTATAGAACGCAACATGCTAGCAACCATTTGTTTCATGACAAAAGTTCAGACTTCATGTGACTAGGATGAAAGTTAGGCTCACATGTTACTGTGTAAATAAATATACAGCAATGCAGGTTTAATTGAGAGGGGTGTTTTAGCCTCTGCCTGGAGGCTCTTCGGCAGCGATGGGCCCACTGTGGCATAACTTCTCCACAGTGGGCCCAGGGCTCACCGTTAACTCTGGGAGGGTGACTAATAGCCCAGCCAGTTGACACGCGGCAACAAGCTACTTAGATCCACTCTGTCTGTTAACTGCAGAGGAGGGCAATGAGGCGGATGGCCATAACTTCTGCTGATTCCCTGGAAATGGATTGTGCGTGTGTGTGTGTGTACTGGGAATACAAAACACACACTGTGAAGTGTAAGGCAGCTGGACACACCGTCCAGGACAGTCGCCACCTGCCTGCGCATCAATGGTCTCATTCACTACAGTTCTTCAGCCCTCCTAAATGCTCTCCAGTTTCTGTTTGTGAGAAAATACTCTTGTACTGTTGATTGTCACGGCGATGACTTTAACATGTGTTACAGAGTAGCTTTACAGGCATATAGGGACCTCAACAGGGATAGAAATTAGGCTCGGACATTACAATTAGAGGTCGACCGATTATGATTTTTCAACGCCGATACCGATTATTGGAGGACCAAAAAAGCCGATACCGATTAAATCTGACAATTTTTTTTATTTTTTATTTGTAATAATGACAATTACAACAATACTGAATGAACACTTATTTTAACTTAATATAATACATCAATAAATCAATGTAGCCTCAAATAAATAATGAAACATGTTCAATTTGGTTTAAATAATGCAAAAACAAAGTGTTAGAGAAGAAAGTAAAAGTACAATATGTGCCATGTAAGAAAGCTAACGTTTAAGTTCCTTGCTCAGAACATGAGAACATATGAAAGCTGGTGGTTCCTTTTAACATGTATTCAATATTCCCAGGTAAGAAGTTTTAGGTTGTAGTTATTATAGGAATTATAGGACTATTTCTCTCTTATACCATTTGTATTTCATTAACCTTTGACTATTGGATGTTCTTATAGGCACTTTAATATTGCCAGTGTAACAGTATAGCTTCCGTCCCTCTCCTCGCCCCTATCTGGGCTCGAACCAGGAACATATCGACAACAGCCACCATTGAAGCAGCGTTACCCATGCAGAGCAAGGGGAACAACTACTAGAAGGCTCAGATGGAGTGACGTTTGAAACGCTATTAGCGCACGCTAACTAGCTAGCCATTTCACTTCGGTTACACCAGCCTCATCTCGGGAGTTGGTAGGCTTGAAGTCGTAAACAGTGCAATGCTTGACGCACAACGAAGAGCTGCTGGCAAAACGCGCGGAAGTGCTGTTTGAATTAATGTTTACGCTCCTGCTTCTGCCTACCACCGCTCAGTCAGATACTTGTATGCTCAGTCAGATTATATGCAACGCAGGACATGCTAGATAATATCTAGTAATATCATCAACCATGTGTAGTTAACTAGTGATTATGATTGATTGTTTTTTTAATAAGATAAGTTTAATGCTAGCTAGCAACTTACCTTGGCTTACTGCATTTGCGTAACAGGTAGTCTCCATGTGGAGTGCAACGAGGGAGAGGCAGGTCGTTATTGCGTTGGACTAGTTAACTGTAAAGTTGCAAGATTGGCTCCCCCGAGCTGACAAGGTGAAAGTCTGCCATTCTGTCCCTAAACGAGGCAGTTAACCCACCGTTCCTAGGCCGTCATTGAAAATAAGTGTGTTCTTAACTGACTTGCCTTGTTAAATAAAAGGTATACAAAACATTTTTATAAAGGCAAATCGGCGCCCAAAAATACAGATTTCCGATTGTTATGAAAACTTGAAATCGGCCCTAATTCATCGGCCATTCCGATTAATCGGTCGACCTCTAATTACATCATCATCCTCCTCCTCCTCCTCCAGTGTCAGGCTGAGAAGTTGCAGAAAATAACTATCCAACAATAAAGATCCCAAACACAGTCCATCATTCAATGACCTCCAATGCACCCTCAAAACTACTGTTTAACCATGTCATTGTTGAAATGACATCAATATAATTAATTGGGGACATTGTCTCCACTCTCAACTCATTGAGGTGGCCCTCGTGGGACAAATCCTTTGAGTGAACCATAGGACCAGGGCAGGCCCCAGTTTTTCCCCAGCTAGCTAGATGTCTATATCATATGAATATTTCAGCCAGGGACATCAATATTGCAATGGGCGTGCTGCCTCGGCATGACTTGTCAGTCACAGTAATGCTGTTCCATTATGACAGGAGAACAGTGCTGATACTATGACAACAGTAACAGACTGTCAGTCACAGTAATGCTGCTCCATTATGACAGAACAGTACTGATGCTATAACAGTAACTGACTTTCAGTCACAGTAACACTGCTCCATTATGACAGGATAACAGTACTGATACTATGACAACAGTAACTGACTGTCAGTCACAGTAATGCTGCTCCATTATGACAGAACAGTACTGATGCTATAACAGTAACTGACTGTCAGTCACAGTAACACTGCTCCATTATGACAGGAGAACAGTACTGATACTATGACAACAGTAACTGACTGTCAGTCACATTAACACTGCTCCATTATGACAGGAGAACAGTACTGATACTATGACAACAGTAACTGGCCGTCAGTCACAGTAATGCTGCTCCATTATGACAGGATAACAGTACTATGACAACAGTAACTGACTGTCAGTCACAGTAACGCTGCTCCATTATGACAGGATAACAGTACTGATACTATGACAACAGTAACTGACTGTCAGTCACAGTAACGCTGCTCCATTATGACAGGATAACAGTACTGATACTATGACAACAGTAACTGACTGTCAGTCACAGTAACGCTGCTCCATTATGACAGGATAACAGTACTGATACTATGACAACAGTAACTGACTGTCAGTCACAGTAACGCTGCTCCATTATGACAGGATAACAGTACTGATACTATGACAACAGTAACTGGCCGTCAGTCACAGTAATGCTGCTCCATTATGACAGGATAACAGTACTGATACTATGACAACAGTAACTGACTGTCAGTCACAGTAACGCTGCTCCATTATGACAGGATAACAGTACTGATACTATGACAACAGTAACTGACTGTCAGTCACAGTAACGCTGCTCCATTATGACAGGATAACAGTACTGATACTATGACAACAGTAACTGACTGTCAGTCACAGTAACGCTGCTCCATTATGACAGGATAACAGTACTGATACTATGACAACAGTAACTGACTGTCAGTTACAGTAACACTGCTCCATTATGACAGGATAACAGTACTGATGCTATAACAGTAACTGACTGTCAGTTACAGTAACACTGCTCCATTATGACAGGATAACAGTACTGATGCTATAACAGTAACTGACTACACATCAATCAGGACAGTGTATATAAAATACTAATCTTCAATGATAATACTAACAAAAAGGGAGAAATGAACCTCATCCAGGAACAAGGTAAAGCATCCACTTGATCTTACGTTTCCTACTATAGTTCTATTAGGTTTTAAGTTATGTGAATTCTCTTGCTTACCTGGTCAAAGAGCTGTTTGCCAGTGGTGTTGGGCTGGATGGCAAACTCCAGCTCTGCATCCATGGTGGTCACCCGCACATTAATCTACAAAACAAGTTTGCATGTTATTTGCCAGTTGCATGTAATTTTCCATTCACTGTATTGCTGTACAGTAGGCAGTCAACTTTTCATGCGACACAGTCACCACTGTGTGCCGTGGTCAGCGTTTCAGGATGTGTCAGATGCAGCTTTAACACATTTAAAATGGTATTGAGTCAGCCATTTTGGTGGACATGAAATGGACAAACTCAATTTCAGTTTGTTTTAGTGCAGGAGACTGAATGCTCCTCAAGGGAGCAACAAAGGCCTTCCAGCAAGACAGAGAACTGAAGGAGTGTTGTGTGTGTGTGTGTGTTTGAATGGGCTAATGTAGTGCCTGTGTGTGTCTTTTTGCCCTCTCAGCACTCAGTGAGTACTCCCCTTCCTAGCGGCCGCCTCCTCCTCCTCCTCCTCCTTCCTGTGAGGCGGAGCAGAGGAGCGAGGCCAGCCATTGGCTGCTGCTGACTGAGATGCACTAGGCTGGCCTGGCACCAGACCTGACACACAGCTGATAGAATAGGCCTGACCCCGAGGGCATCCTCCATGACTGACACACACATTCTCCATCCCGGTTTACCCAAACACACACACACACCCTCACTGGAGAGGCAGAGGGGAAAATAAAAAAAGACAGTGCGATATGCAGAGCGAAAGATGATGCCGAGTGGCGGCCAGCTGCACTCCAATCCAGATAGTGCAGCTGTGGGCGACTAAGGTTACAGTACCTTAGTGGCCCATTGAGAGAAGCAGCTTCCCTTGCTCGCCCCGTTTCCTCTTTCTATCATGAATTACCCATGAAACCTCAGGACAGGAACACAACACACACACATTCTCTATCCCCGTTTACCCCAAACCACACACACACACCATTACTTATCCAGAAAACGTGTAAATATCCAGCACAGTACTGCGACTCTCACAAAAACCACACTGTAGAGACTGTGCATCTGCCTCTGTCTCGCTAGCATTAATTAGCCATGAAACCTCCTGTATTCTCGCTCTGCCCCACTAACTATTCAGTATTCTCCAATGAAAGCACATGTAACTGGTGTGAAATGGCTAGCTAATTAGCACCCCGCTAATTAGCTAGCCTAATAACGTTTCAATCAGTGACGTCACTCGCTCTGAGACCTTGAAGTAGTTGTTTCCCTTGCAGAGCAAGTGGCTTTTGTGGAGCGATGAGTAATGATGCTTCAGGGATGTCAGTTGTTAATGTGTGCAGAGGTGTCCCTGGTTCGAGCCCAGGTAGGGACGAGCTGAGGGACAAAATATATACTGTTAGACACACATGCGACCCCTCTCCACCTGCATCCTAGTACAGCACAGAAAAAGGCAAGTAGACTAGAGCTAGAACTATGATAAGAAGTATATCTACCAAACAAATCAAGTCAAATTGTTGCAACAAACGTTTCCGACACCTTGCAGAATTCATACCCCAAAGAAGACAGGCTGTTCTGGAGGCAAAAGGGGGGGGGGGGGTCTGAGCCAGTACTAGATGGGTGTACCTAATAAACTGAGTATATGTGTGTGGGCATGTCAATGTGTGAGTGAGTATAGTGTGTTAACACTCTCTTCCCTGCTGTGTGCACATGTGGACTAAGTCCTTAGTGATGTGGATGCCAAGGAACTTGAAGCTCTCAACCCGCCCCACTACAGCCCCATCAACGTGGATGGGGACGTAATCCCCTCTTTCTAATATAGTTCACTTTCAGCTCCTTGGTCTTACGGATGTTGACAATTACTGCTACAGTTGAAGTCAGAAGTTTACATGCACTTAGGTTGGAGTCATTAAAACAAATTTTTCATCCACTCCACAAACTTCTTGTTAACAAATTATAGTTTTGGCAAGTCGGTTAGGACATCTACTTTGTGCATGACAAGTAATTTTTCCAACAATTGTTTACAGACAGATTATTTCACTTCAATTCACTGTGTCACAATTCCAGTGGGTCAGAAGTTTACATACAGTATGTTGACTGTGCCTTTAACCAGCTCGGAAAATTCAGAAAATTATGTCATGGCTTTAGAAGCATCTGATAGGCAATTTACATCATTTGAGTCAATTGAAGGTGTACCTGTTAATGTGTTTCAAGGCCTACCTTCAAACTCCGTGCCTCTTTGCTTGACATCATGGGAAAATCAAAAGAAATCAGCCAAGACCCCAGAAAAAAAATTATAGACCTCCACAAGTCTGGTTCATCCTTGGGAGCAATTTCCAAATGCCTGAAGGTACCACGTTCATCTGTACAAACAATAGTACGCAAGTATAAAAACCATGGGACCACGCAGCCGTCATACCGCTCAGGAAGGAGATGTGTTCTGTCTCCTAGAGATGAACGTACTTCTGTCCCAAATCTGTCCCAGAACAACAGCAAAGGACCTTGTGAAGATGCCGGAGGAAACAGGAAGCTATATCCACAGTAAAACAAGTCCTATATCAACATAACCTGAAAGGCCGCTCAGCAAGGAAGAAACCACTGCTCCAAAACCACCATTAAAAAGTCAGACTACGGTTTGCAACTGCACATGGGGACAAAGATCGTACTTTTTGGAGAAATGTCCTCTGGTCTGATGAAACAAAAATAGAACTGTTTGGCCATAATTACCATCGTTATGTTTGGAGGAAAAAGGGAGAGGCTTGCAAGCCGAAGAACACCATCCCAACCGTGAAGCACGGGGGTGGCAGCATCATGTTGTGGGGGTGCCTTGCTGAAAGAGGGACTGGTGCACTTCACAAAATAGATGGCATCATGAAGAGGAAAAATGTGTGGATATATTAAAGCAACATCTCAAGACATCAGTCAGGAAGTTAAAGCTGGGTCGCAAATGGGTCATGACCCCAAGCATACTTCCAAAGTTGTGGCAAAATGGCTTAAGGACAACAAAGTCAAGGTATTGGAGTGGCCATCACAAAGCCCTGACCTCAATCCTATAGAAAATTTGTGGGCAGAACTGAAAAAGCTGATGCTAATATATGCATATTATTATTAGTATTGGATAGAAAACACTCTGAAGTTTCCAAACTGTTTGAATGATGTCTGAGTATAACACAACTCACATGGCAGGCGAAAACCTGAGAAAAATCCAACCAGGAAGTGGGACATCTGAGGTTTGTAGATTTTCAAAGCTTGGCCTACCGAATACACACTGAGATATGGATGAGGTTGCACTTCCAAGGGCTCCCACTAGATGTCAACCGTCTTTAGAAACTGGTTTGAGGATTCTACTATAAAGGAGGGGCTCATGAGACCTCATTGAGTCAGTGGTCTGGCAGAGACCCTTGGACTCATGACGCGCGCTCCCGCCTGAGTTACCTCTCGTTCCAGTGCTTTTCTGAAGACCAAGGAATTCTCTGGTTGAAACATTATTGATGTTTTATGTTAAAAACATCCTAACGATTGATTCCATACATCGTTTGACATGTTTCTAAAGGACTGTAACGGAACTTTGAGTTTTTGTCCGGATGAAGTGCCTGCGTCTCATGAAGATGGATTACTGGGCTGAACACGCTAACAACAAGTGGCTATTTGGACATAAATGGAACTTTATGGAACAAATCAGTCATTTATTGTCGAACTGGGATTCCTGGGATTGCCTTCTGATGAAGATCAAAGGTAAGTGAATATTTATGGTGTAGTTTCTAACTTTGTTGATTCCAAAATGGCGGATATTCCTCTGGCTGTTTTGGGTTCTGAGCGCTGTTCTCAGATTATGCTTTTTCCGTAAAGTTTTTTTGAAATCTGAAACAGCGGTTGCATTAAGGAGAAGTCTCTCTAATTCTGTGAATAACACTTGTATCTTTTATCAATGTTTATTATGAGTATTTCTGCAAAAATCACCGGATATTTTGGAATCAAAACATTACTGCACGTAAGGCGCCAATGTAAACAGATTTTTGGATATAAATATGCACATTATCAGAAAAAACATACATGTATTGTGTAACATGATGTCCTATGAGTGTCATCTGATGAAGATCAAAGGTTAGTGATTAACTATCTATATTTCTGCTTTTTGTGACCCCTATCTTTGGCTGGAAAAATGGCTGTGTGTTTTTTCGACTTGGCGGTGATCTAACAATCATTTGTTGTGCTTTAGCTGTAAAGCATTTTTGAAATCGGACATGATGGGTAGATTAACAATATGTTTATCTTTCATTTGCTGTATTGGACTTGTTCATGTGGTAAAGTTACATATTTCAAAAAAACATTTTTTAATTTCACACGCTGCTTTTTCAGCGGAATGTTGTCGAGGGGTTGCTAGAAAGGTTAAGGTTAAATGAGGTGTTTCTTCTAAGGAACTCAGGTCAGGTCCCCTCCCTCAAATAGCTGATCGAGTCAGTCAGGGGATGGGATTAGAAGGGAATATGTACACATATAAACCAGACCACCACCACAACACAGGCACAAGGTCACCGTTAAGTAACAAGTCTTTCCTAACCTTTTCACGTGTGAGTTCCAAATATCTCTAACCGTCGCCCCTGAATGAGTTTATTCATGTCCGTGATGTCAGAATGCTCTCACTGTTCCAAAATGCGACTGTTATGTCACAGAAGTTACCTGCGCTGCCCTCAAACCAAGGCATACTGCCTGCTAATTACCTTTAAGCAATGTTTCAACTTGTCAACTTCAAATTATTTTCAAACAAGTTCTATACTCTAACAGTTTGAATTGAGATGTGTTCCACTTCCTTGTTAATTCACATAAGAAGTAGCCAATTTCACTGTTGTGGACAATTTTTGTTTGACTTTTTACTGAGCCCGACAAACTTCTCTCTTCAACGAGAGCTCAAGCACTCCCTAGTGTTTCCCCAGATCAAGTATGAAAACATTGTGCATCCTAGACAGAACAGGCCTTGCACAACGTTTTCACCGCAGCACATTTTCAGGTAGGCGCCCGCATTGCCTTCGTGTTTGTTTTCCTTACAAATTGGACTTTAGACGTGTGCGTTCCAATCAAAGTAAGTGGCTTATTTTCTGTATATAGTGTTGTTTCTGCTGTAAATATGGATCCTAATATATTTACTGTTTTATTCATGTTTTCAAGTACTGGTGATGAATCATGCATAGATTGTAATGGACAGGTGTGTAAAATACTTTTTGAATGTTGTACTGATTATTATGAGCTAATGCTAGGCTATTTGCCAGCTATGTGTGGCGCCATGTTTGTAGCCATGTTTGTTGACATCATTAAATGCATTCTGGTTGTCAATGGATAGTTCACTTGACTGACTTATGGTTATTTCAAGACAACTGTGAACTCGGAAAAATACTAGGTAAAATCATGACGTCAATGATCTTCAGGTCGGAAAGTCGGAGCTCTAGAAAGAGGCCCGAGTTGGAATTCCGAGTTGGATGACCATTCAAAATGATTTTTTACAGTCGGAGCTCGTCGCCCCCCAGAGTTCCCTATTGTGTTGAACGCACTGAAGTCGGAAGTCTAAGATTTCCCAGTTGTTTTGAACACGGCATCAGATTGTAACTTTGGTACCTCAGGGTTGCCAGCTCAGATCCCCTTTCCAGGGGTTTTATTTTATCGTATAAACTTCTGTGTTTGCCCCCCATTTATTGATAAATCCCCCATCATTGTAACATTTCCTGCATCATATCCCTCCCAATACCTTCACCCATTTCTACCCCCCATGTACTTGAAAGCCCCCCACAAATGAAATGAACCCCCTCACAAACCCCCCGAAAATGGTTTCATCCCTGCATAGCTTTCGCGCTACGGTTAGGCAGTAGGCTTGTATTTGGTGTGATGATCTGTGAGGTGAAAACATTTGTGATTTGTCAAAAACGGTAAATGACTTGTCAAGTTATGTGCTCAGGTTCTTGTATACACTAACAAGTACATCAACGATTTGTAATATGCTGAAAAGTGGCTAAACTATGTTCATATTTTTCAGGCAATGAGCGCAGCCATCTTTGACTTTGTTTATTTGCGTCTTATAGTGAATGGCATTCTGGGATTAGGGAGTTTTCGCCAAGTCAAACAAACAAAAACATGTCTGCCATTATAAATAATTTAGCTTCTGTTAGCTTAGCGAACATGCATCTCTTTTCTAAACAATACATTTCTCCCTTATGGAATGAGTTTACCTGTGGATGTGTTCCGTGTTATGTTCGCAATTATCTTTTACAATAAAAATGTTAAATTGTGAAATAAAGTTGTGAAGACCTTTATTTCCCATCAGTGCAAAACATTGTTTAGATGCTTTTCAAACAACAACGCCGTTTAGACGCATTTGTTGCATCATACTTTGATGCTACTGTTCCAGTCACGTTTGTGATCGTACGCTGCAGGGACCACTCAACAATGATCACACATACGTGATCGTACTCATTAAATGGTTGAAAGTAAACTGACTTGGAAAGACCATGCCTTAGTCCCGTTATATAATGAAGTAGCAACATGCAGTGTGCGCAGGACAAACGGACGCCTTGTTGGGTATCAGAGTTACAAAGCTGTTATGGAGAGTCAAGTGCTTAACTTGTGTTTCCTACCGATGTTTTGAATGTCCCTTTCCTGGTGTTTGTGTGGGGGCTGCCTGCCACCAGCAATCAGCTGTGCAGGTGCTGACCTTTGTTAGACTTCACACGCACGCGCGTCTGCCTGTCTATATCTCTGGGTTTGTATGCCTGGGTGTGTACGTGTGTGTGTGCCTGTGTATGTGTGTTTATGCCTGCATGTGTATCTGAGCCAAAAACACAACTAGCCCACGGAGTGTGAAGGCGAAGAGAGTAGTCTAGCTAAAGCCAGGCAGACAGACGGCTCTCCATAATCCCTGGCTGTCCCGTGTGTGGACAGAAGGAAGGGGGAGGAGAGACGTGCTATAGCACCCACACAGCTAATCACATCCTCTGAAAACACCACTGAACCAAGCCCCAGTTACTCATGACACCCCAAATACAGTACATAAACCAATGTGATACAACTGGTGGATTTCAAACTAAAAACAGTACAGTAGCACTTTCTCTTGGCGATAGCACCGGTTCTGATTCAGGCCTAGAAGAAAACTGCACAAGAATCTAAGGAGGACTCATATTAGGGCAATTGGGAGTGTGATCAGGTGTGTGTGTGAGGGACATGGTCAAAGGGATCTGTCTTTTTCCTCTAGTGGTCATGTTTCCCACCATCCATGTGACTGAGTCAGTAGGGCAGAGCTAAATGTGGAAGACCAAATGCCCCTGAGAGGCCATGCATGAACAGAGAGGTGATGAAAGGAAGGCCGAATGGACCACACAGTGTGCGTGTGTGAGAGAGAGAGTTCTAGAAAGGTTAGCTGAGACACTTTTCAGTCAGAATCTTTATCCTGTTGCTCGTCATGCATTTTGTTTAGAGGATGAGTCTTCTCTCAGACAATCCCCTCAGTAAATGTGCAGCTGTTTGTCCATAAGCTGTTTACATAGGCTTTGCTGAGAGGAGGTCTCAGACAGACACACAGGACTGTTCTCCTTTATTTAGTCAGAGTGGAGTTGTTAATCTGGCCAGCTGGGCAATAAGCAGCTGTCTGTCCGGTTGATTAACCCCCCTACTGGGGAGGGAGGGGAGGAATCCCCACCTACACACGTACTCAGGATCAGGTCGGGTGCTTGTCAACAGAGCACAGGATCAGGAAGCGTTCCACTCAGACTCATAGACCAGGGGTGTGTTCAGTTTGCTTGAACGCTTGGTACGTTGCGGAACGGTTTGTAATGAACAACACATTTTTCCCAAAACGTTCTGGTATGTACATGAACAGACAGGTTTGCTCCGTTCGGTGGGTGTGGCTTGAAGCAAAAAAAAAACAGTGGTGCATTTTGAACACACAATCCAACCCCTCCCTGTTTTTAACTGGTCGTTCAGTACAGCACCGTTTCAGTTCAATTAAACATCCAATTACATTTTTATGTACTGAACGCAGCCCTGGACAGTGCAGCCCTGGGCAGGCTAGAATGTTAACTATGGCCCAGTCAGTCTGTTTGGACTTCAACAGGCAGGCGTGAGGATAATGGATGCTGCTCCAACTTTGTGTTGTTGGTTTATCTATGCGATTTGACAGAGCTCACCAAGGCCTTGCAGAGCTTTCACTAGCAGACAGAGATATAGCAGAAAACAAAGCTAGCAAACAAGGCTGCAGTGTCACCCAGTGCCCCCCCACCACTTACAGCCTGTCCCCCTACTCATCCCCTTACCCTTCTTACACAGGATGTTGACACAGCTCTCCCATTTATATGGGCCCAATTCACACAGCTCTCCCATTTATATGGGCCCAATTCACACTCAGGCCCTTCTGCAGCAAACCAAACAAGACAGAGAAAACAGGCACGTCCCTGCAGGGGTCCCTTCCTGTGGGGTCTGTCGGGTCATAAACACCCCCCCGCCAAGCTCACGGGAAGGGAGGAGGGGTTTGGTCAGCGTGTGCCAGTTCTTATGCCCAATGAATAATGCAGGTTATTCAGTATAGGCTACCCCAACCCCCCTGACCTCACACTGTTACCGCTACCCCAGAGGTGGGCTACCAGCACAGCAAAACACAGGCCTTGCCTGGGGTACAAACAAGCACATGGACTCTCAGCCCTACTAAGCAGCCTACCATTAAAAGTTAGGAGCAGTTTGACTTCCCAAAGCCATTTTTAACATATTAAAATGTTCCATCCCCAGTGCAGTTTCATTCACCTGCTGAATTTTAAAAAACAGGTTAATTAATCCCATCATGAATTGTAGCTGGGTTAACCTAGAGTCTAATCCCAGTCTAAGCCAAGAGAGGGGTTCTAAAATAACATATGGAATTGTTATAAGATGGTCATACCAAGAATTATTTAGATATTTGATTTGGAATTTTAAGACCTCTTAAGGTATCAAAAATAAAAAAATAAAACATGTATTTTAACAGATTCACTACATGGTAGGTCATTTAGATTTATTTTTGGGACTAAGTTTGTTCTGAAGTGTCTGTCCTATATCTGAGAGCTATAAGAAAAATCAGGGAATTACTTTGACATGCATTTATCCCTTTATTTAGGCACTAAACTCTCCATATATACTTCCATAAAAAATTGTAAAACATCTACTGGTATTGGAAAACACCAGTGTTCGTGAGAGTCTCAACTTTCCACAGAGGGGTCACATGTGTGTGTACCCAAACCGTTCGGACGCTACAGACAAGTTGGCAGAAGAGGCTGTATCGACTTCAGATGAGTCTTATGGTCGTCCTAGAGCAAAACGGAGTACACCATCGTGTTTGTGAGAGTCATCTCTCATCATAGTTTGTAGGCTAAACCTTTCGTACGCTACAAACGTTTTCATGAGAAGACAGATTTTCGGGATGTCTCATGGTCTGACAAACACCACTCTAGCGCTCCCACCTTTTACCGCAGATGCGGAAGGGGGTTATCGGCAGATGCAGTAGATTGAGATGCAGCCCATGCAAAACATAACATCTCTCTAGCTTAAACAGACAGATTTTGATGGGGATGTTTTTATTACAGTGCCTTCAGAAAGTACTCAGACCTTTAGCGTTACAGCCTTATTCTGAAACTGATTCAATTGTTTTTTTCCCCTCACAATCTACACACAACACCCCATAATGACAAAGCAAAAACAGGTTTGTAGAAATGTCTGCACATTTATTAAACAAAAACATGGAATATCACATTTACATAAGTTTTCAGACCCTTTACTCAGTACTTTGTTGATTCACCTTTGTCAGCAATTACAGCCTCAAGTTTTCTTGGGCATGACGCTACAAGCTTCTCCCATTCTTCTCTGCAGATTCTCTCAAGCTCTGTCAGGTTGGATGGGGAGCGTGGCCGCACAGCTATTTTCAAGTCTGGGCTCTGGCTGTGCCACTCAAGGACATTCAGAGACTTGTTTGGAAACTACTCCTGTGTTGTCTTGGCTGTGTGCTTAGGGTCGTTGTCCTGTTGGAAGGTAAACCTTCACCCCGTGCTGAGGTCCTGAGCGCTCTGGAGCAGGTTTTCATCAAGGATCTCTGTACTTTGCTCCATTCATCTTTCCCGCAATCCTGACTAGTCTCTCAGTCCCTGCCGCTGAAAAACATCCCCACAGCATGATGCTGCTGCCACCACGTTTCATCGTAGGAATGGTGCCAGGTTTCCTCCAGATGTGACACTTGGCATTCAGGCCAAAGATTTCAATATTGGTTTCATCAGACCAGAGAATCTTGTTTCTCATGGTCAGAGTCCTTTGGGTGCCTTTAGGCAAACTCAAAGCAGACTGTCATGTGCCTTTTACTGAGGAGTGGCTTCTGTCTGGCCACTACCATTAAGGCCTGATTGGTCACCTCTCTGACCAAGGCCCTTCTCCCCCGATTGCTCAGTTTGGCCAGGCAGCCAGCTCTAGAAAGATACTTAGTGGATCCAAACCTCTTCCATTTAAGAATGGAGGCCTTGTGGACCTTCAATGCTGCAGAAATGTTTTGGTACCCATCCCCAGATCTGTGCTTCGACACAATCCTGTCTCGGAGCTCTACGGACAATTTCTTCAACCCTATGGCTTGGTTTTTGCTCTGACATGCACTGTCATCTGTGGGACCTTATATAGATAGACAGGTGTGTGCCTTTCCAAATCATGTCCAATAAATTGCATTTACCACAGGTGGACCCCAATCAAGTTGTAGAAACATCTGAAGGATGATCAATGGAAACAGGATGAACTTGATCTCAATTTCAAGTCATAGCAAAGAGTCGGAATACTTATGTAAATTACTTCTGTTTTTTATTATTTATAAATTTGATAACATTTCTAGAAACCTGTTTTTACTTTGTCATTATGGGGTATTGTGTGTAGATTGCTGAGAATGTTTTTTAGAATAAGGCTATACGGTAAGAAAATGTCAAATAGGTCAAGGGGTCTGAATGCTTTCCAAATGCACTGTATGTTAA
Source organism: Oncorhynchus mykiss (assembly GCF_013265735.2). NCBI lineage: Eukaryota > Metazoa > Chordata > Actinopteri > Salmoniformes > Salmonidae > Oncorhynchus > Oncorhynchus mykiss. The sequence continues at coordinate 17,044,074 of NC_048571.1, forward strand.
TTACATTGCTGCAGGGGCGCGGAAATTTTAGGCCAAGGGGTAACGGACAAATTAAACGTATGAATATTCCAGATAAGAATTCAGCCACCCCGAATTCCCATTGGTGTTGTTTTGGGGCCTTTGAGTGGCCCCTGAGTGGCTGACAAACTATGGGGGACATACTATTCTCTAGTGCCTTTGACAGTGACCTTATCGAAAAAGGATGCCTGGCCTGTTTCTGCTGTGAGCCGTGTTGGGGCGGTGCGCTGTGTTGGGACGGTGCGCTGATGACTCAGGAGACAGAGAGAATCAGAGGATGATGACATCATCAGTGCACGTCTGCGCCTCTCTCCACTGCCATTTCCCCACCACCCCAGATTCCCAATATATCCACAAGGAGAGAGGAGTGTGTATAGCCAACTGCCATCTTAATCATTTGACAAGAGCCAAAACCAGCCCTTCTTAACTCCAGTCTCACACAAGAACAGTTCCCCTACCAGGGCTTCCAAAACACTCCCTCCCCTACAATGTTTTCCTCCACTGACCGTAAATCAAACTCTGTATCATAACTAAGCATAAAATCAAAGCAGGAGTTATGCAAGAGCCACATGACTCATCCTCTAACCCCATGTCCCGACCTGCTTCTTAAGACATGAACAGAGAAACTAGGAGAAACAGTGAGAATGTTCAGTGGATATCGGATACCATGCACTGCATTGAATGGTTTGTTTTGGCGTCTCTTGTACAGCAGAGGGCCCTGGTATTCTCTCTGTCCAATTAGCTGTTAACAATAGCAGCAGTGTTGCAGAGCCTCTGGCCCTGTGTCTGTGGCTGAGATAGGCTGAGAGCCTGGGAGACATACACACAGGCCTACACTACATCACACCATGGGTCTTGGAAGGGAACCATCAAGTGCAAGGGTGAAGGAGGGTGGGCGGTACAAGCACATACAAACTTCCTGTACACTCAAGACACTAGTCTTATCCAGAGCATCTTACAGATAGTCAGCAGTCAAGTCAGTGCATGTGGCCCAAGTAGGAAGTGAAACCACATCCCTTGTGTTGCCAGCAGTAGAAACTAAGTTCCCATCGACTGGACAGGAAGCAGTCTAACCGATGAAGACCACAGATGGTTTTGAACTGAACTGGTTATCTCGTCCTTTCCACTGCATTAGTATTCAGTTCATAGTTCCGTTTCTGAGGTCTTACCGGTTTCGGCATGTTTGTCTCCTCTCCTCCCTTCACCCGGCAGCTGAGAAGACAACTGTCACAGGATGGATAGCTTCCCTGTTTCACAGAACCTAGGGGACAGAGAAGATCAGTTCAGTTATGGGGACATTGTAGCAGATCTAATGCAGGTAGAACAGCTGATGCAACACATGGGTAAGACAGAGAAACCAGGGCAAAGGGGAAGGAATGAAAGAGAAGAAGGGGAGTTTAGGTCAGTGGGTAGAGAGGGGGTAACGATGATATTGTCACTGTGGTGTCCGGGTCAACCGGACTGAAATAAAGCTGGGGGAGTGAATACTTATGATAGGCACTGTATGTACTCATTTCTAATTTGATAGTGCTCTTTTCCTTTATTTTCTAGTTTATCATTAAAGCAAACTTGGTAAGTTATATTGATAATTTGGATTACCTGTGATTTACAGGACACTGCTGAGGAGAGGACCTCTCATAACGATGGCTGCAATTGGAGTAATGGAAGGGTATCAACCACACAGAAACTTTGTGTTTGATCAAATTGCTGTTTCAGTAAAGAGTGCAGTGGTAGTGTAATCTCATGACTTGAATCACCTGGTAAGAAGATGTAAGGTTGATTACGCCCGATCCAAATATAGAACGGTTGCCTGGGAGACAATAAAACATGAGACTGAGGGGTCTATTCAATTTCAGCCCTCCAAGGCTTGAGCATAATCTCTCATCCCCCAGTCATACATTCTATTGCTGCACTGGGTGAAAAGGGTCCATATCAGGGGATATCTTTGCTTCACACGTTTTTGATATTCTAGAGGATACAGACCATTTTCAATGCATATTTTGAGTTATGTGGATTTGCACCATATTCAGACAAATTCTGAATCCAGACGTGTCTTTTAGATATGTATGATGCTGGAATTACTCTGAATATCACACATGGACATTTCCTTTGGCCGGATATGGACATTTCCTATGGCCGGATATGGACATTTCCTTTGGCCGGATATGGACATTTCCTTTGGCCGGACATGGACATTTCCTATGGCCGGACATGGACATTTCCTATGGCCGGACATGGACATTTCCTATGGCCGGACATGGACATTTCCTATGGCCGGACATGGACATTTCCTATGGCCGGACATGGACATTTCCTATGGCCGGACATGGACATTTCCTATGGCCGGACATGGACATTTCCTATGGCCGGACATGGACATTTCCTATGGCCGGACATGGACATTTCCTATGGCCGGACATGGACATTTCCTATGGCCGGACATGGACATTTCCTATGGCCGGACATGGACATTTCCTATGGCCGGACATGGACATTTCCTATGGCCGGACATGGACATTTCCTATGGCCGGACATGGACATTTCCTATGGCCGGACATGGACATTTCCTATGGCCGGACATGGACATTTCCTATGGCCGGACATGGACATTTCCTATGGCCGGATATGGACATTTCCTATGGCCGGATATGGACTTCAATATCTTGAGATGTGCGACATCCTATTTCCTCTCTTCAGGTTGACAAATACTGACTGTATACATCGCATATCTGTGTTCTCAGCACATTCAAGATATGCCATATTGATTCCAGATATGCTTTTCTTGGCTGATCTCCCTATCTGGATCTTGATATGCCGAAAATAACGGCGATTTCTGATGCATTTATGAGTTTTCCGCACATGCTCAATAATTTGTTGAATATGAAATCCATATTTCATACTGACAGTAGGCCTGCATAGTATATTTTCATATGCTGAGGTGACTGAGGTTCATAATCAGGATCCTGATATGCTTTTTGATAAGCTAAATAAGGACAATTTCTGATAATATTAAATCCATATAATTATTTGACACTTGCTAAACGTTTTGTATTCCACCTGCATAAAGGCACACGCAAACCACAAGCTAAAAGCACTGTAACTGGCAGCCTAGCAACAAGAATCACCCCTTTCCTGGAGTTCCAATTGTCATTTTTTAGATTGTAAATGGCGTGGGGTCAAACTGACAAGAAATTAGAAAATGTTCCGAAAATACCTCAAATAAGTTAAAGCTAAAGTGAGCATCTAATTTGAGATGTTTTATTTATATCTTAGTAACGTTAACTAGAATCAAGAAGGTTCGCTAATTAGGGGGGAGCGTAAAAGCTAACTGGTAGCCTAGCTAGGTAACAAATAACATTTCCTTCCCTTCAGGGAACACATTTGGGCGCATTTTTGTATTACTGGTTAATATAAGATCGCTAACCAGCAACTTGGCCAGCTAGTTTGTACCAGTTTGTTTTCTCGTCATGAATGAAGCAAGTACGTAGCTACCTTGTGGTATGGTTATGCGAAATGACAATATTTTCTTGCAATATCGACCCAATTTTGATGAACGATTTATGCATTGACAATTTGGAGTGGATTACAGACCAACAGTAACTATCACCACGCAGGGCCTGGACTGCCAGGGACCGCCTCTGACAACCCAATCTGCACCCATCGCCCATAACAAACAGGGCTTGCAGGGGGATTGAGGGTGTGCAACTTTTATTTTCTGTTAAATAAATCAACTACATTTTCAGCATAGATTGGCCTACGTTTGTATCTTTACAGAAAACAGGTGTTCCGATTGGAGCTCTTTTTTTAAACAGAAATAGCAGATGTGCTTTGGATTAAATATGACAACATTTGCTTTTCCGTGCCTTGTAGCCTACTTCTGAATATGGCGCTGTATGCTCAGTTATGTCACCTTTATGTGAAGAAGCACATTTTCAGTGCCTGAACAGGTCAAATCATTTAGATGCTGGACATTGATCAAATCAAATTTTATTTGTCACATCCACATGGTTAGCAGATGTTAATGCGAGTGTAGCGAAATGCTTGTGCTTCTAGTTCCGACAATGCAGTAATAACCAACGAGTAATCTAACCTAACAATTCCAAAACTACTACCTTAAACACACAAGTGTAAAGGGATAAAGAATATGTACATAAAGATATATGAATGAGTGATGGTACAGAGCGGCATAGACAAGATGCAGTAGATGGTATCGAGTACAGTATATACATATGAGATGAGTATGTAAACAAAGTGGCATAGTTTAAAGTGACTAGTGATACATGTATTACATAAAGATGCAGTAGATGATATAGAGTACAGTATATACATATACATTTGAGATAAATAATGTAGGGTATGTAAACATTATATTAAGTAGCATTGTTTAAAGTGACTAGTGATATATTTTACGTCAATTCCCATCAATTCCCATTATTAAAGTGGCTGGAGTTGAGTCAGTGTGTTGGCAGCAGCCACTCAATGTTAGTGGTGGCTATTTAACAGTCTGATGGCCTTGAGATAGAAGCTGTTTTTCAATCTCTCGGTCCCAGCTTTGATGCACCTGTACTGACCTCGCCTTCTGGATGATAGCGGGGTGAACAGGCAGTGGCTCGGGTGGTTGTTGTCCTTGATGATCTTTATGGCCTTCCTGTGACATCGGGTGGTGTAGGTGTCCTGGAGGGCAGGTAGTTTGCCCCCGGTGATGCGTTGTGCAGACCTCACTACCCTCTGGAGAGCCTTACGGTTGTGGACGGAGCAGTTGCCGTACCAGGCGGTGATACAACCCGACAGGATGCTCTCGATTGTGCATCTGTAGAAGTTTGTGAGTGCTTTTGGTGACAAGCCGAATTTCTTCAGCCTCCTGAGGTTGAAGAGGCACTGCTGCGCCTTCTTCACGACGCTGTCTGCGTGGGTGGACCAATTCAGTTTGTCTGTGATGTGTACGCCGAGGAACTTAAAACGTACTACCCTCTCCACTACTGTCCCATCGATGTGGATAGGGGGGTGTTCCCTCTGCTGTTTCCTGAAGTCCAGAATCATCTCCTTAGTTTTGTTGACGTTGAGTGTGAGGTTATTTTCCTGACACCACACTCCGAGGGCCCTCACCTCCTCCCTGTAGGCCGTCTCGTCGTTGTTGGTAATCAAGCCTACCACTGTTGTGTCGTCCGCAAACTTGATGATTGAGTTGGAGGCGTGCGTAGCCACGCAGTCGTCGGTGAACAAGGAGTACAGGAGAGGGCTCAGAACGCACCCTTGTGGGGCCCCAGTGTTGAGGATCAGCAGGGTGGAGATGTTGTTACCTACCCTCACCACCAGAAATCTCCCTACTACCGTATGAGTCCAGGGAGATATCTGGGGTGAGATCCCTTCAAGACATGCCCCTGATGAGCGTGCACCCGCTTACATATTTTAACTCAGGAAGGGTATGTGTCAACATGCTGACGTGTCTAAGCCTTTATGCTTAGGCATGAACGAATCCACATACTTTCAGAAATGTATCATCTGTAGTCGTTACCTGATCATTTTTGGATCCATATTTCTCCCAAAATTATTAATTGTTCGCTGTTATTAGCTGTTCCCACATGCTTCAAGAGGGCCACCATTGTTCCTGTTCCCAAGAAAGCTAAGGTAACTGAGCTAAACGACTACCGCCCCGTAGCACTCACTTCCGTCATCATGAAGTGCTTTGAGAGACTAGTCAAGGACCATATCACCTCCACCCTACCTGACACCCTAGACCCACTCCAATTTGCTTACCAACCAAATAGGTCCACAGACGATGCAATCTCAACCACACTGCACACTGCCCTAACCCATCTGGACAAGAGGAATACCTATGTGAGAATGCTGTTCATCGACTACAGCTCAGCATTTAACACCATAGTACCCTCCAAACTCTGGGTCTCGACCTCGCCCTGTACAACTGGGTACTGGACTTCCTGACGGCTGCATCATGAGTCAGATTTAGTCCATTTTCAATCAGACATATGAGGATGAATATTACATATCATGTAAGGATATCCATTGAAATTAATAATTTGGGGAGAAATATGGATCCAAAAATGATCAGGTAATGACTACAGATGATACATTTCTGAAAGTATGTGGATTCGTTCATGCCTAAGCATAAAGGCTTAGACACGTCAGCATGTTGACACATACCCTTCCTGAGTTCAAATATGTAAGCGGGTGTACGCTCATCAGGGGCATGTCTTGAAGGAAATCTCACCCCAGATATCTCCCTGGACTCATACGGTAGTAGGGAGATTTCTGAGATCCGGATTGGATGCCTGTAGAAACTGTCCCATTACAGAGAAGATCCTATCTCAATATATAAAATGAAGGACATGTGTTTCTGGAGCATGTCTACTCCTTATATCTAATAAAATGTTAGATATCCGGAAATATCTAGATAAAAGCACCCCCTGATATTGACCCTTTTCACCCCGTGGCTGCTTTTCAACTAACACCAGCATTCCATCCAAAACAGTTGCTGCCTATATGACAATATTTTGTGAAATGTTTGTTTGTTTTGGTCTTCGGTCACTTTCTTTTGGGATGTTCACGCACACAAACATTTTGAGAGACAAGCCAAAGTCTAGGCAGCCGAAAGTCTAGGCCCCTTCGTAGCGGATTTGTCAACAGTAGGTGTTTGTTGCCATTCAACAAGACGCAACTCGTTTTCATGTAAATGTCTTCACTTGAGAAATACTGCACCAAACATCCTTTGCAAAAACGTCAAAATGAATGACAGATCGAATTAATCTAAAATAACAAACTATTTTAAGGATGCGTATATTGGCTACGGCATCTCAAGATGCACAAACAGTACTATTTCTGCTTTTTTCTAGTATTTTTAGCAAAGGTCTTGTAAGGAACGATGCGAGCACACTCGTACAGGTCAACCAGCTGAGTTTGGGTAGGCACCAGTTGAACTGAAGCATGATGACGCCTTTACACTTCAGTGTATACTGATGTTATACTGGGAAACTGAGTTTCCATAGCTAGGGCTGACAATGAGGACTTGTGAAGAGCAGAATCAACAACCTCTGCATAATCAAAACAGTTGCTTTGTGAAAAGGTGAAAGTCCCGTTAGCCATGGTGATGTAAACGACAGCTTTGGCCCAGTGAGACATGGGCCCACGTAGATGTAAACAGAAAAGGATGAGCCTTTTGGGTAATGGAGGGATGAGATGGAGAGAAGTTAAACCTGCTTTGTGTTTGGTTTCCTTGCCATGACATTAACATGAATGAATATTGTGATACTGGTATCGTCCCAGCCCTATCAGACTGTCAGTGATAAGTTGTAACATTGTGTGCACCTCTGATGCAGTGCATTGAGTCCTGGGCAAACACTCCCAAAAGTTAATTTCAAGTGCATGTTCCTTAACAATGATAGGACCCAGAATTGGGGGAAAAAAATTTACTGACTGGCAATTCAAAGCAACCAAATTCAGCAGATCATTGGCATTAATGACCCTCAACATGTATTTCAAACACATGGTAAATTGAGTTAAGTTTAGTACGATAGACGGGTGTGCCTGAAGGCACTTACAGCTGCTGATTATTTTCAGTAAAAAATGTGGTCATGCGTAAAAAAAAAAAAAACGTTGGGTAGGACCGGTGTTTAATGCACTGGTGTACATAAGTATTGGCGCCTGTAGAAAGTAACGGATTTATGTGTAGGTTATAATTTGTAGACCGTGATCGCGTTGAGCAACATTGTTTCAATCATTGCAACACTGGTTACACTACTCACCGGCCCGCCTCCCTTTGCAATAGATGTCAACCGTCAAAACGCGCCAATGCTACATTGTAACAGGTTAACCCAACTAATGAAACGAAATTCTACTTGCTAATAATGATACGCCATGGCTAAGTAAAACTGGAATGATATAATAGGCTACGTTTCAGGTCTAATAACACGAGGCAATGCATTTCACACTAATAAAAACGTTATTGCAAACAAGATAAGTCAAGTTTTGAAATCTTCGCAGACAGATGTGACCGCGTGTCACATAGCAAAATGTTGTGCTTTCGTCTAAGTGCAAACTATTATTGCGCAAATAATGAAGTAGCTTGTTTGCCAAAAAAACGTTTTTCAGAGATAAAGACCGTTTAAATTTCCTCACAAATGTATCAGTAATAGGTTGAAATGAAGGCCCGTCTTAGCCTACTTTTGCAACACGTCGAGTACACAAAAATCGCCCCTTTTTCAGCAGCTTGCAGAAGCTCTTCTAAGGAGACAGACAAACTCACCTCTGGTGAAGGACTAAGGCTTCAAAGACCGACAAGATCCTGAGTATTCAATGCTTTCAGGTTATCCAAGCTGTAAACTAAACGACTATATTTAATGTACCCTTGTCACCTCCAATGTTCTCGTGAAGCCTGTTAGAACGGACATGAGTGAAAAAACCGTGCAATTGAGATCCACCGTAAGGCGATTTGTGAAGACATTCAATATGGCCGTCGGACTAGTCGAGGCCAGGCGTGGTTGATTTAATATGTGGGGGTACCCGCTCTACTCAGTAGCAGCGATGAGAACTCCCCCAACTTTAAAATAGAGTATTCTAACAGTGTCGGTGGGTGTACTCCATGCTGTCATAGTTGTGTGTACAATATATGATACTAAATGGAGGGAGAAAATCAACATTCCAAATCCTACGAATTGCCCTGAAGCCAGGTTGCACACACACACCTTGTCCTTCTAAGTTATCTCCATTTATTCCAGTTTCCTTCCTTTCACCTGTGGATCAAATATAGTCTATGAAGTATGCATGATACATAGAACAATAACATGGGGAAAGTCAGTACACAAAGGGAAACAGTATCTATATTAGTTATATTATATCACAACGAACATGGTATCAGTTTTGTCTCAAATAAGGACTCTCACAAATAAGGATGTCTGTGAATACTTATCTCATACCTGCTTTGTAAAACACTGAACCCTTTTCCATTAAGTCTTTGTCTTCACAGAGCATCACAGAAACATTGGTGGGAAAAGTACCCAATTGTCATACTTGAGTAAAAGTAAAGACACCGTAATAGAAAATGACTCAAGTAAAAGTCAGCCAGTAAAATTCTACTTGAGTAAAAGTCAAGGGAATTTGGTTTAAAATATACTTAAGAATCAAAAGTAAATGTAATTACTAAAATATACTTAAGTATCAAAAGTCAAAGTAAAATAATTTCAAATTTCTTATATTAAGCAAACCACACGGCTCCATTTTCTTTTTTATTTTAGTTACAGAAAGCCAGAGGCACACTCCAACATTCAGACATCATTTACAAACAAAGCATGTGTATTTAGTGAGTCTGCCAGATCAGAGGCAGTAGAGATGACCAGGGATTTTCTGTTTATAAGTGCGTGAATTAAACCATTTTCCTGACCTGCTAAGCATTTAAAATGTAACGAGTACTTTTGGGTGTCAAGGAAAATGTATTGAGTAAAAAGTACAATATCTTCTTAAGGAATGTAGTGAAGTAAAAGTAAAAGTAGTCAAAGATACCCCAAAAAACTACTTAAGTAGTACTTTAAAGTATTTTTACTGAAGTACTTTACACCACTGCTCACAAATAACTCTCCCTCACTCAATAATCTTCCAAGGCAATGCAATGAATTCAAACATGAGAGTTACACATTATGGATCAATTTATAACACTTATAATGTTCAGCTCTGTGAAGATGTTTGTTTAAATTTCATCAGTTGGTTTTGTTAGGCTATATTTGCCGTGAGCCTAAATGGGTATACTCTTGAAAAAGTTAAGAATTCCATGTTGCATTCCCTGATCCGTCTTTACTAACACATAACTTTGCATGCTACGTCATCTAGTGGACACAAACTGTTATTACACTAAGGAGACACGAAGAAGTGTGTCTTCTAAAACACTGGTTTAGACATTTCCTTGACCACGCAATTAAGCATAACTTGATGTTTCAGAGATTTACTGGTTTGGGTGAGCAGCAATCAAAGCATTTTGTATTTCATCAACAGCGGGAGTGCTAGTACCAGTTAGAATTGTAGATCTTAGTTCTCAGAAATGATTTCTTAATTCTAAATTCACTTTATTATTGGGGTCAGCAGTGGGTCTACATTCTCTCAGCTGAGACTCTTTGTTTCCTGATGAATTGCTGGGTTCTTGCTGATTCAGTATGTGGGTACTTCCTGAAAAACTGCACAATCTGGGGTAATCTCAGTAACCTTTTTATTTTATTTATTTTTTATTTCACCTTTATTTAACCAGGTAGGCTAGTTGAGAACAAGTTCTCATTTGCAACTGCGACCTGGCCAAGATAAAGCATAGCAGTGTGAACAGACAACACAGAGTTACACATGGAGTAAACAATTAACAAGTCAATAACACAGTAGAAAAAAAAGAGAGTCTATATACATTGTGTGCAAAAGGCATGAGGAGGTAGGCGAATAATTACAATTTTGCAGATTAACACTGGAGTGATAAATGATCAGATGGTCATGTACAGGTAGAGATATTGGTGTGCAAAAGAGCAGAAAAATAAATAAATATAAACAGTATGGGGATGAGGTAGGTAATATTGGGTGGGCTATTTACCGATAGACTATGTACAGCTGCAGCGATCGGTTAGCTGCTCAGATAGCAGATGTTTGAAGTTGGTGAGGGAGATAAAAGTCTCCAACTTCAGCGATTTTTGCAATTCGTTCCAGTCACAGGCAACAGAGAACTGGAACGAAAGGCGGCCAAATGAGGTGTTGGCTTTAGGGATGATCAGTGAGATACACCTGCTGGAGCGCGTGCTACGGGTGGGTGTTGCCATCGTGACCAGTGAACTGAGATAAGGCGGAGCTTTACCTAGCATGGACGTGTAGATGACCTGGAGCCAGTGGGTCTGGCGACGAATATGTAGCGAGGGCCTAACCTAACATGAAAGTACTCTGTTATAACAGGAATCTTGAATTCATACCTATAGATATTCCGTGGAAAGTAAGCAATTTAGACTTGGCCATGAATAAGATTTCCAAATTCGTAAAGTTGGATTTTAAAGGCCTATCAAACCTAAAAATCTCTCAAGTGGATGATTGAGACAAAAAGGCTTCTCAACAGTTTTTACCCCCAAGCCACAAGACTTCTGAACAGGTAACCAACCAATGGTTACCCGGACTATTTGCATTGTGTGCCACCCCCAACACCTCTTTTACGCTGCTGCTACGCTCTGTTTATCTTATATGCATAGTCACTTTAACCATACATCCATGTACATACTACCTCAATTGGCCCGACCAACCAGTGCTCCCGCATTGGCTAACTGGGTTATCTGCATTGTGTCCCACCTCCCGCCAACCCCTCCTTTTACGCTACTGCTACTCTCTGTTCATCATATATGCATAGTCACTTTAACTATACCTACATGTACATACTACCTCAATAAGCCTGACTAACCGGTGCCTGTGTATAGCCTTGCTACTCTTATTTTCAAATGTATTTTTACTGTTGTTTTATTTCTTTACTTACCTACACACACACACACCTTTTTTTTTCGCACTATTGGTTAGAGCCTGTAAGTAAGCATTTCACTGTAAAGTCTACACCTGTTGTATTCGGCGCACGTGACAAATAAACTTTGATTTGATTGTGCTCTTGGACACCTAGAAGCTCTTCGGGAGCTGGGTTTGGCTCATAACAGATTCACAACCTTGGCAGACCATTTGTTTCAGGGCCTGGCCAACCTCTCCCTGCTACATCTGGACAACAACCTCATTGCAACCGTCAGCTCCTCATCCTTTCAGCCTCTCTCCAGTTTGAAGACAGTGAATTTAACCAAGAACAACCTTTATATGGTTGGCTGCCTAGAAGGCAACCCATAGACTTGCTCCCACAAAATGTCCAATGCTTGGTCGTGACAGTCGGCCGTGGCCTGGAACCCCTCCATCATACTGCGAAGCAACTCCTCGTGCCTACCAATGGTGGCTCCTTGGGAGGGTCAGTCGTGGCCAGTTCGTACTATCAGGAATCAAGGTAAGACCCAGATACAGACTGTCAAAGTAACAATGTTTATTGTGGCAACAGGGACAGGCAAAGACAGGTCAAGGCAGGCAGGGGTCAAAAATCCAGGGTAAGGCAAAGGTACTGGACAGCAGGCGGTCTCAGGGTCAGGCAGAGTTCAGTAATCCAGAGGTGGAGCAACGGTACAGGACAGCAGGCGGTCTCAGGGTCAGGCAGAGTTCAGTAATCCAGAGGTGGAGCAACGGTACAGGACAGCAGGCGGTCTCAGGGTCAGGCAGAGTTCAGTAATCCAGAGGTGGAGCAACGGTACAGGACAGCAGGCGGTCTCAGGGTCAGGCAGAGTTCAGTAATCCAGAGGTGGAGCAAAAAAAAAATTACACATACACATAATTCAATCATAACTTGATTACAAATTACGTCATAAAGGAAAACGTCCCTAGCGGGCGGAACAGATATGACAGCTTGTTACACAAAGGAAAGGGGCTGGGTTTGAGTGAAAGAGCGGGAAGATTGAGGAACAAAGGGAAGAAGTGGTGCTATCGTAAATACAGTATCTTATGCATTCTAAATTACCGCCCATTTGGAAAAGGAAATGCAATAAATATTTACTCTGAGCTGCGCTTCGGTAGGTTGGTGGTAGATGGAAGGCCGTGTTGCCCAACCAAGTCCTTTGAAGAATGTCTCTGGTGGTCAATTGGATACGTTGTAGTAACGTCGTTGTGTGGTAGACGGGATACTCTGTCTGTTCCTTCCTAACCTGCTAACTCAACGGCTAGGAGGTATCACTTCTGTAGTGAATAAGAGTTCAAAGTTTATACCATTCGCAACAAAAGCTCACGCTGATGTCGGCTTCGTTCTGTAGTTATTATCTGAACCATTCTGACATAGGGCCGTCGTCCTACATCCCCGGAACAGAAAGTTCTATTGTCGTCAAGGGCTTATATAGGAAGGGAGGGGAGGGCGTGTTTGAAAAGTTTTATAGCCACATATAGCCAAAACCCACATCTCACATTTTAGAAGCTAAAATCACATTTCATCCCATCACAAATAATTTAATATTCAAACATTTAAATTGAACAACAATTCCATGTGAATCCGATAACTCTGATGTGTAGACTTTCCACATAGAGTTTATGTCATCTGATCATTGATGAGAATGTCTCAGATGACAACCGAACTGACATCATATTCATTAAGTACCACCGCATATGTTCCATTGGTTGGATTACCAGAATATAGTTCATTTCCCCCCACCTTCTGATGTTTCCAGAATCTCTATGTTAACCAAGGGGTTTGCAAATGTAACCTCACTAGGGTAGAGAGAGGAAAAAGGGGGGAAGAGGTATTTATGACTGTCATAAACCTACCCCCAGGCCAACGTCATGACATAGGGAAGATGGGTGACACCTGGAGGGGGGAGGAGACAAGCACAAGGACAGGTGAAACAGATCAGGGCGTGACAGTCACAAGGGACTTTCTCATCTACCTATCAACTTTCTTGAAGGTCTGAAATCTTCATTGGTATTCCAGGCAGGGATTCTTAATATTAAGGAGCTGTACTTAGACATATTCATTCACACACCCCGGTTGTGGTTCCTTGAGATCAGTAAGAATGAGTTCACAGTCCTCACTCCAAAGCTGTTTCACCCAATCTCAAGGCTCAACAGACGGTATCTGTCCTTAGATTTCCTCATAGGAGCAAACCTCAGCAGAGTCACTTTCTTGCAGGTGAGAAAGAACAACATAACAGTAGTCAATGAGACAATAAGTTGCGTTCTTTCCCTGCCTTGACATACCTGGACATGCAAGATAATAATTTTACCTGTGGCTGCAGCAATGTTTGGTTTGTCCAGTGGATGGAGAACGACAAGCAAACACAGGTTGTTGGCTCCACAGAGTTTACCTACAACCATCCTGCCGAGCTAATGGGCCCCAAGCTGTTGGATGTTGAGCTTCAGTTCTGTACAGTACACTTAGGACTTTACTACTGCATCTCTTCCACTTTTCTGGTCCTCCTCACCCTGATGGCATCCTTTGCCTACCACTTCCTGAAATGGCAGGTAATAGACGGCTATTACCTCTTCTTGGCTTTCCTCCATGACACCAAGCAAAGGAATAAGCACATGCCTCGTGGATGTCAGTATGATGCCTTAATCTCCTACAACGTCTACGATGAGCCCTGGGTCCTGAAGGAGCTTCTGCCAGAGCTGGAGGGACAGCAGTGCTGGAAGCTGTGCCTCTACCACCGGAACTTCCAACCAGGCAAACCAATCATAGACAACATTATGGACGCCATCTACGGAAGCCGCAAGACCATCTGTGTGATCAGCCACCGCTACCTGAAGAGTGAGTGGTGCTCCCGGGAGATCCAGGTGGCCAGCTTCCAGCTCTTTGATTAGCAGAAGGACGTCCTGATTCTGGTGTTCCTGGAGGAGATCCCAACCCACCAGCTGTCACCCTACCACCGGATGAGGAGCTGGTGAAGAGACACACCTACCCGAGTTGGCTCAGAGCTGGGGAGCACACCAGGGTCTTCTGGCAGCAACTACGGTTGGCTTTAGAGACCAAGGACGGCCCTGCTGAAGAAAATCCCATCCTCTCTGGGGTGGAGGCTCTGTGACTGTGACAACTTGATTTGAAACAACCATCACATTCTGAACCTTTTCTTTACATCTGCATGGGAATATCATTAAGAAATGCTTATACATAATTAGCCAGTTCATGATCACATTTACCTGTAAGACTTATTTTTGCTGGTCATACTGTAGAATTACTCATCTGAATGTACAGTATTACTTGATTTTTTCCTGTATCTTAATTATCTCATGAATGAATGCAATATAATCATACTGTTTCAGTTTCTTTGTATCTTTTTAATTCAACTCATCTCTGTCATACACAAATATTCAACAAAAATGTGATAAAATATTATTTGAACCTTAAAAAACATTGTTTGGGTGACTTGTGAGTTGTGGTGTCAAGTTAAAGTAACTGCCCAGTGTTTCCAGATTTCTATGAAATATGTCCTATAATTCATTCCAACATGAGATAGTTTTCCTTCCACATTTAAAAAAAAATGAAGTATGTATAAATGCAGCTTTTCTGTGTTGGGAAGGATGTGTGAGTACCCCAACACAACAGAATGGTTTTGGCATATACTGATCATTACAAATATGAATGCGATTAGAACACTGATGATATCATCCTCTATGAGGAAATAGCAAGCATTTTTGAAACGGTCTGTTTGAGATAAAAAAATTACCTGGGATTTCGGAAGTGTTTTTTCTCAAATGTATGCTTTGGCCACAGAAAAGAGTATAAGATGAGTCAACATTATTTGGGTATGAGTTAACAGAAAACCTTTACTGGACAGTTATTTTAACATGTGATTATACGTTTTGATGTTGTCCATTGAGAACAGATGATCACAGTTGTTATTCTTCAAAAAGGTATCCAACATAAACTGACTCCTATTCGACACAGCGCATCATGTCTGGGGTGATTGTTTTAGGCTCTTGGAGCATCTTGCTGAAAGCCAGGAGCCTGGGTGTCTCGTAGTGGTAGTACTCAGAGCCCACATACACTTTGACTCCATCACGGCTACACATGCCTGCCTCGATGCCGGAGATGGGCAGTGGGGCCTCACTGGCTACTACCCTAGGGGTGGCAGATAGGTCAATGTCCAGCATCTTCTGTCCTGTAGGGGGAAATAGAGACAGGAAAATAGTTTTTCACTGAGTGTGTTAAAGGTTCCCAAAGATGACTCCACGTTTGCCCCGCAGGTCTTGTGGCACGTCAGGCCTCTCCAGCAGGGGGAGGTAATGAGTCATTAAAGGTCCAATGCAGCTGTTTATTTAAAAAAAAATTAACATCAAATCATTTCTGACACAGGAAAATCAGAATTTTTGTGAATATTGATGTAAAAAGAGCAACACTTTTTTTTTGGATAGATTTGAATGTACTCAAGTTCAATGTCCAATTAGTTACCTTGAATAATGTGCACAATATGGTGATCTGCACAAACAAAGGCTGCGTTCACAGGCCCTTCGATGCCCAGCTCCGCATTCAGGCTTTTAGGGTAGCCCTCAATCAGAGTGGAGGGAGCTGCTGATTTGTAGATGTAAACTTGGTCGCCCTGTCAACCGGAAATGGTGGTATTCAGGTGTGTTTTATGTGCCATGGGACAAACAGAGGCATGATGATGTAACAAACAGTTGACTGAATGAAAGTCATTTTCTATATACTCAAATCAAATCCATTTTTGTTGTTGTCACATCCTTCGTAAACAAGTTGTAGACTAACAGTGAAATATTTACTTATGGGTCATTTTCCATCAATGCAGAGTAAAAGTGACACGGGGAGTAAATACATTGAATAACAATAAAGAGTAAAAAATAACATCAGGGACTACAAGTACCGAGTTGATGTGCAGGGGTACGAGGTCATTGAGGTAGCCACGTACATATACTGTAGGTAGGGGTACTGTAGTGAGTAAAGCTCTGAACATGTTATTTATCGCAAGTGAAGTCCCTGTCTTCCCCTACATCCTGTAACCTTTGACCCACCTTGATAATGTAGATCTTGTCACTGTAGGAGAAGACTGCGTCCACGCCGTTGGTCACTTCCTTCCAGGTTCTGGCAATGGGGAAGGTATGTTTACCATCACGATGGGTGTCTAGACGCATATAATTATGACCTGAGGAAGTGGGACGGAGGTGAAAATTGGCAACTGTCTAATGCGAGTTGTGCGCACAATTGAACACAAAGGCTTAGTTCTTACCAGTGAAGGCATAGGTTTTGCCTGAGTCGTCTGAGGTGATGGCATCCAATGTCACTTCACTGCATTTGGGAACATTTGCCTCACCGCCATGGCCTACAATCCAACAGTAACATGTCTCAACACAATCCAAAAGCTTTTTTTCCCTGAAATGGTGTTGTTATTACCATTCACCATTCATCTGTTCAATCTCACACCATGCACACTGGGCAGAGGAGGCTGGTGGGATGAGCTACAGGAGGACACACTTATTGTCATGGCTGGAATGGAATAAATGGAATGGAGTTAAACATGTGGTTTCTATATGTTTGATGTGTTGATGATACCGTTCCATTTATACCATTCCAGCCATTACAATGAGCCCATCCTCCTACAGCTCTTTCCACCAGCCTCCTCTGACAATGAACTGATTTTGATAAAGGAGGAAGGGTAACATCCTTTGCATGGTTCTCTTACCGAAATTGGGGCAACTCATGAAGTAGTGCCTGGAGTCCTTAGGGTACACTCCATTCACCTCCCCAGATACAGGGTGGAACCGGGTGAAGTTGTGACCATGGAAACAGTAGTATTGCTCTAGCCAACGGAAGGCAGACGTACAGTTGGGCAGGTGGGCCCACTGTTTCTCCTTTACTGACTGCGTGGCGATGTCATAGTTGTACACTTCTTCTCCTGTGAGAGAGGAAACATATGATAGGCAGCACACACCAAGACTAGAAAACTTGATTTCCGTAACACATTTCCTGGTATGTTGTCTGTGAATAAATTATAAATGTTTAGGGCCTCCCGGGTGGCGCAGTGGTTAAGGGCGCTGTACTGCAGCGCCAGCTGTGCCATCAGAGACTCTGGGTTTGCGCCCAGTCTCTATCGTAACTGGCCGTTACCGGGAGGTCCGTGGGGCGACGCACAATTGGCCTAGCATCGTCCGGGTTAGGGAGGGCTTGGCCGGTAGGGATGTCCTTGTCTCATCGCACACCAGCGACTCCTGTGGCGGGCCGGGCGCAGTGTGCGCTAACCAAGGTTGCCAGGTGTAGGGTGTTTCCTCCGACACATTGGTGCGGCTGGCTTCCGGGTTGGATGCGCGCTGTGTTAAGAAGCAGTGCTGCTTGGTTGGGTTGTGTATCGGAGGACGCATGACTTTCGACCTTCGTCTCTCCCGAGCCCGTACGGGAGTTGTAGCGATGAGACAAGATAGTAGCTACTAAAAACAATTGGATACCACGAAAAAGGGGTAAAAATAAATAAAATGTATAAATGTTTATAGCAACAAACCAGAGAAATGTTCATTATGGTCTTATGTGGGGCATCAAAGGGTTAACAGGCTTACCCTTGAAGAATAGGACAGAGTCTGAGTTACACTCTCCCTTGGGGCACTCCACCGCAGCGTCCACGTGGCTGGGCACCCCTGGGAAGTCCAGCTGGATGTCCTTGGGGTAGCCCTCCTCCAGACTGTGGTTATAGTAGCTGAAAACCTTGTCGTCCTGTAATTGAGGAGGGATGGAGAATACGGAGTATACTAAGTGAATGCTGTCAGAGGTGTCATATACCCCCAAAATCTGAGGGTGCACAAAGTATGTGAGGATGGCAGGGGGGTGGTCCGAAGTTGGAGAATTTAAAAATGTTCAAACACCTGCACAGCCTTTTTCTGCAATCTAGAGCCATAATCATTATGCTTAATTATTTGTAAAAAAATGTTTATTTTTCTGCATATCTAAGCATATCTCAAGCTTTCTGTCTGTTCCTGACTGATGGTTATTTTTTTAAAGAAACTAAATATGCTTCTCCGCATCTCTGCTAAAATCTGGGTAAAAGATTGAAGGAATGTGAGTCTTATTCAGTACATTTAGTTATTGCTTGCTTTTATAAAGTCTACCAACCTTGCTAGCAGGCATGCTAGATAAGATAGTTCGACAAGCTAGCTACTCCAACTTGATTGATAGCCTGTAATGGCTTCTTGCTAGCTAGTTATGCGGTTGGGAGATTGGGAGCCTATCTGGGCTAGCTAAAGCCAACTTCATAAAGTTGCTAGGTGGCTAGCAGCATGACAGAGAAACAACAACCAAAAATGTTTAAAAATAAATCAAAATAAATCTCATATATATATATAGTATGTCTTTTTTTACAGGACAAATCTGAGAGGGCACATGCTACTATGCCACCTATGGGAACACATGATTGCATAACTTGACTTTTAAAAAGATTGCCCAAGCTGATGAGTCACTAGTAAAACTACGTGTTAAAGTTCCCTATTCATATGGATATCGACTACATCATTGATATTGACAGTACCAGGAAAAAGTAGATGTGATCATGTTTTTCAGGTTTTTCTTTGTTGTGCATGCGGAAGGCAGCGTCAACATGCCCCAGGTGATGGTAGTTATCTAGCTCCTTGAAGAAGGCACTGGAGACCTGAGCTGGACCCTTGAAGCCGTTCCACAGGTGATCCCCTTAGAGTAGCATAGTTCAGATCTGGGATCAGATATACTCATGGAAATGTAAGCTCTCTCTCCTTACACAAATATCTAGTCCATCCCACGTTTACAGGTCATGTTAGCCCATATCAAAATACCCACTAACTAATCCACTACACTCTTGAAAATAGGCTTTCAAAAGGGATGTTTGGCTGTCCACATAGGAAAACCCTTTTTAGTTCCAGGTAGAACTCTTTTGGGTTCCATGTAGAACCTTCTGGGAAAGGGTTCTACATGGAACCCAATAGAGTTCTACGTGGAACCAAAATTATTCTACCTGTAACCAAAAGGGGTTCCTCAAAGGGTTCTCCTATGGGAACAGCCGAAGAACCCTTTTAAGTTCTAGATTGTACCTTTTTTCTAAGAGCGTACCCGTAACCCTAGCCATCCTGATGGGGACATAATGACATTTCATGACAATGACAAAGCCCACTGTAGGGAGAATGAGGGTAAAAAAAAGACGACTCATAACATGGTTTTAATACCCTTGAAGAAGAAGGTGTGTCCGTTCTCGTCGGGGACGATGGCGTCAAACTCGATGCCGTCACACCGGTCTGGGTTGGCTTTGTGGTGGGCCTGATCCTCGTGGTGGTTGTGGTCATGGTCTAATGGGCCAGTCAGAGTCAAGGTGAGATGCACGTTGAATGACTTTTCATTATTCCAACATTTCTCCACATGAAAGGGTGCGGTGTGGTGATTTGGAAGTCATGCATCCTACTCTCATGTAAAAGCATGTAGGACATGAGTAATGGGCTGAAAGGGAGTTGAATAACACCTGTGCCCGTGACAAGTTGCAACCCTAGTTGTTTGCCTTGCCTAGCACGTCTGGATCAGTCAATGAGTTTTGAGGTCCTACATTTTGACAGGCTGTTAAATGAATATGGATCTTAGACTCACCTGCCATCATTACATCATGGATCCTGCATAGAAAAAAAAGCAGACATTCATCATAAACCATAATGTCCTCATTCTGATGAGACATGAGTCAGGTCATAGAGATGGGAAATGAGATAATACACTGCACATCATAACGCCACCCTCTGGGTAGACAGACCAATAATGATGCTGTAGTATACACAGCCCTATTCCAAATAGAGCAGCTCAAAGGGACACCTGATTGATATGAAGGGGATCCGTAATGATGAGGTAACGGGGTGAATCAGTGACAGAAGTGCTGAGGTACACAAATGACTTTGACCCCTCTTTGTGTGTTTGGGTTATTGATCCTGCCTTGACCTCTGTGACATTGCAAACAAACTTATGGAACTAACCCAGCCAATGTGGGGGAGCATAGTATCCAATTGGGTTGCGTAAGACATGTCTTAACACAGCACAGTGAAGCCCATAATGTGTTGAATAAAGTAACAATTCAACAAAGTAAGTACAGAGGCAATTTAGAGGCAGTGTATTTTGCTGTGGCTACCCTGAACATGAATAAGAGAATAATAAGATGCCATTTTGGTAGCCCAGCGGTTAAGAGAGTTGGGCCAGTAACCGAAGGTCGCCGACTGGGTGAAAAATCTGTCAATGTGCTGTTGAGCAAAACACTTAACCCTAATTGCTCCTGTAAGTGGCTCTGGATAAGAGCGTCTGCTAAATGACTAACATGTAAATGAAAAGGCTTAGCAGTTGATCAGCAGTACTCACGTTGGAGCAGCATAGCTGAGTGCTAGTGCCAAGCACAGGCAGAGTGTTTGGGAGAGAAGCATCACGTTGAGCGGTCCTCCTCTGGGTCCAGGTACCGAAGAGAGCTGAGCTGAGAAAGGTGCCTGAGCAGGAGCTGACCAGACCTTTTATACTGGATCTGCCTGTGAGGGGGTGGATTTACCAATGTGCCTTTTGTGTGTGGGAGTGTGAGTAGTTCTGCACTTTGTTTACTGAAAGAGCAGCAGGGGGGGGGGGGGGGGGGTAGCAGTTCTGTGCTCTGTTTACTGAAAGTGCAGGGGGAGTGTAGGACTTTTTTCTGTTGCAAAATGATTATTTAGCAGAAACTGTTTTATATATGCATCTCATATAATGCAATCAATATGAGCACATTTAAAAATGAGTTTATATGGCAAATTCTAATAAATATTGAACATGTTGGGATGTTACACATTAACCAGGTTTGGCCAACATCATTGGGTCAGATGAAATATCATTTCCTGGATTCAAGTGGCACACTTTTGGCAAGTTTTAGCCAGGACTTTGGACAAGTGAGTTCATAAAGTAGGAGCACAGAAATCAGAGTCAGACAGGGAGATAAACAGTAGTCTGTGACAGAAGGAGCCTTGCTTATCTTTGATCTATCATTTGAAACGATAGACACTGGATTTCTAAGAAAGAAGTCAAAATAAAGAACAAGTACATTGCAACCTCTATCACTCCAGTGTTAATTTGCTAAATTGTAATTACTTTGCTACTATGACCTATTTATTGCCTTACCTCCTTATTTCATTTGCACACACTGTATATAGACTTTTTCTATTGTGTCATTGACTGTACGTTTGTTTATTCCATGTGTAACTCTGTTTGTGTCGCACTGCTTTGCTTTATCTTGGCCAGGTCGCAGGTGTAAATGAGAACTTGTTCTTAACTGGCCAAATAAAGGTGAAATAATTGTATTATTATTTATTTTTTTAAATAAAGATTTAAACCCAATCCAAATGTTTTTCGAGGTGTCAGTCTCATGATACATGTATTCAATTTTACTGAGTCATTACCATAGCGTAGGCTATGACACATGACTGTATTTCACAACATAACTACTGGGGATAGACAGCATTTCAAAAGCTTTTAGACTTCAACCTTACAAAACAAATGTGCAGTCAGACTGCAGTGTACAATAACTGCAGTACATTGTAGTATAACTGTAGTTAGAGTGCAGTATAACTGCAGTATGCTGCAAATACTGTGTCCAAAATACCATTTTCTTTTACTGCAGTAATTTTGCAGCATAACTGCAGTTACAATGCAGTATAACTGCAGTTCAAATGCAGTACACTGCAGTTATTTTGCAATTACTGCATCCAAAATACTACAATAGACTGCAGTTACTGCACTTTTAGTTTTAAAATTACAGCAACATCACATACCCTGTTGTTACACATGATATAAAATTGCCAATTTTGTAAAAGTTAGTTTATTTTGTGAGTAATCACCTACTCATAACAACAGCAATTTCAATGTTCATTGAAATACCTATAACTCTAATAACAGAAGTTCCACCCTTACTTTTTGGTCAGTGCTAGTGGGGATCGTTGAGACATCCCTACTCTAAACCATAACCCTAACCCTAACCTTAACCTTAACCCCTACCCTTACCCTAGCCCTAACCTTAACCCTTACCTGACCCTAACCTTAACCTTAACCCCTACCCTTACCCTAGCCCTAACCTTAACCCTTACCTAACCCTAACCCTAACCTTAACCCCTACCCTTACCCTAGCCCTAACCTTAACCCTTACCTAACCCTAACCTTAACCTTAACCTCTACCCTTACCCTAGCCCTAACCTTAACCCTTACCTAACCCTAACCTAACCCTAACCTTAACCCCTACCCTTACTCTAGCCCTAACCCTAACCCCAACCCCTACCTAACCTTAACCTTAACCCCTACCCTTACTATAGCCTTAACCTTAACCATAACCCTTACCTAACCCTAACCTTAACCCCTACCCTTACTCTAGCCCTAACTCTAACCCTTACTTAACCTTAACCCCTACCCTTACCCTAGCGCTAACCTTAACCATAACCCTTACCTAACCCTAACCTTAACCACTACCCTTACCCTAGCCCTAACCTTAACCATAACCCTTACCTAACCCTAACCTTAACCCCTACCCTTACTCTAGCCCTAACCCTAACCCTAACCCCAACCTTAACCCCTACCCTTACTCTAGCCTTAACCTTAACCATAACCCTTACCTAACCCTAACCTTAACCCTTACCTAACCCTAACCTTAACCCTTACCCTAGCCCTAACCTTAACCCTTACCTAACCTTAACCTTAACCCCTACCCTTACTCTAGCCTTAACCTTAACCATTACCCTTACCTAACCCTAACCTTAACCCTACCTTAAACATTTATGGGGTAGGGATGTCCTAAGATTCCCAGATAGCACGGACCTTTAATTTTGTGTTATATGGTGTAAATAATTCACTGCTCTCTACACTGTAGCAGCTATTAAAATACAATTATGCTTCTGTTAAATATAGTTTTGCTATATACAGCTATACTTCACACGTTTCATATGGTTCATTATCAAACCATGATTATCACATTTAAGGCAATGGGCAATATAAAAACAAGCTAAAACATTAGCTGCAAATGAAATTGTTCTCTGTGGTAATAAAGATGTAACCTTCTCTACTGTTCTCCACAACTATATACAGTGTCTTCTTTCACAATTTTTACCATACATTGTAACTATGATTAAACTTTTCTAGAAGAACATGAAATTCTCAACATTCTCAAAATTCTCAAAAGTAGTTGTTATTTACTGAAATCTGCATCGGTGTTCACTAGTGAATGCCTACTTCTTCACCTTTCCATCCTCATCTTGACAAGTTCACCCCTCCAATGCCTGACTTGTATTGATAGATCTTGATACAGTGGTTCATGCTGTCTGACACCACAAGCTGGCCCTCTGGCAGCAGGGCCAGGCCTCGGGGGCTGCTCAGTCCCTGGGTAACAAGTGGCCAGCCTAGGCCCTTGGCAGGGTACAGCAGGACACGATGCAACCTGCCCCAGTCTGCCACCAGAACATCCCCATCACTGTCGATGCTGAGGCCCCAGGGGCAGGCCAGGACGGGCCCCATGCCGGAGCACACCCCCAGGACACGGATGGTGTTCCAGCCAGGTTCCAGCACTCGGATGCAAGGCGCACGGCCAGTCTCATTGCCCCGCTCAGACACAGCCATCAGTCCAGAGGTCAGGCAGGCAGCCACCAGATAGGGCCTGTGGAATCCTGTGATTATGGTGCGCTCCAGCCTGGCGCCTGTCTTGGGGTCCAGCATCAGGGCAGTTAGAGTTCCACGCTTGATGTCGGCCACCAGGAACTCATCCAGACGGGTGACGGTCACTCCCCTGGGTGCATCTAACTCTTCATGGGTGGATCCTATCCCGTTACCCCCGAAGGTCTGGAGGAGGCGTCCATGACGGCTGAACACCAACATGGCACGCTCTGCAGCACAGGTCAGCACAATAAGGCCCTTGTTGTTCACAGCCACATCAAAGTAGTTGCAGATGTGGGCGGATCTCTCAGTTCCGGTAGGGGACACCTGCTGCACAACATACTTCTGAAGGTCGGTCACCTGAATTCGGGCATTTCCACAGTCCACCACAAAAAGCTGCCCTTTGACAGTGGCGTGGAGCCCGCTGGGCAGGTTGAAGTCAGAGCGCCCTGAGCCCTGCTTTCCAAACTGCTTGATCAGATTTGCTGACTCAAAGGCACTTGAACCTGCTTCCTCCTCCAGATCTCTCAATATTGTCCCTGGTTTGTCTCTCCTATTGTCTGATTGTTTCTTCTTGGTTGTAGGGTGGCTTTCACCATAAATAGCCGATATGGACAGAGATGGGCTCACACGGTTAGAACCTACACTCCTTCCCTGGTATCTTGATTCTCTTTCATCCGAGCTTGCGGGGCTTCTGCCGCCAGACTCAGATCCATTCCCTTGCTCCATGGTTGAGGAGGCAGATGATAGACAGGAGTGGTTGTCTCTCTTAAATCCCAGGTGAGCACCCTTTCCCCCATTGATCAAGGGACGGGTCTTGCTGGAGAGGTCCGCCGTCGACATGGCACGTCGGTGTTCCTGGTTCAGGGAGACATTGTTACTAGGAGAGGGGCTGGTGACATAGGCATAACAGTCCTCACTGCCAGCCGGGGATGGGGGACTCCCTCCATTAGTGGATGTTCCACGGGGGGATTTGCTGGGTGACAGGCTTTGACGTGAGCGCGCGCATCTTGAAGATAGGTCCAGGAGGCTGTACCTGGGATGGGGTCCTCCACGGCTGGTCTTGGGAGAGGTCTGTGGTTGGTCACTATGTTCAGATCTGCCGCCTTCTGGAGTGCAGGAGGGTTCCTCGCTGGGGACGAGAACCAGGGTCCTTTGCGTTCTCTGACACTTGAGGATGGAGCTTTTCTTGTTTCCAGTTTGTCCACAGCCTGGTTCATCTCCCTCCGACTCCCCTTGGCTGGAGATTGGAGGGATAGCCAGGAAGAGGTCCTGGTCATGTGTGTCTAGCTCCTCATCCATGGATGACTCAGATGCTCCTCGATGCCGGGGACTGAGCGGTGGCTTTGAGACTGGTGACTTTGGCTCATCCTTTTCTGTGGTGGACAGGCGGAGCTTCCTGACTACACGCATGCTCCCACTATTTGATGCGGATGAAAAGTCCTTCCGAACTTCAAATGATCCACGGTCTCCAAACTTCATCTCCCCTGAGTGAAGAGCACATTTCTTCCCTGTTTCACCGCAGACACCAATAGGGTAGTTCAGATTTTGATCCTGGACTTCTACCTCCCCTAACCTAACATCCTTCCGCTGCGTACCGGGCTGAAAAGTGACCCTCTTTAAGGAGAGGGAGATTTCCCAAGGCTGTGTAACTTCTGCCACACCCCTCTGAAGCTGGTTCTTATTGGGTCCCCCACTGCTTCCACCCCATCTCTGGACCTGCTCCTTCAGTTGGCCCAGTTTGCGGAGCTGCCGGTCCACCAGGGACTGTCCAACCCGCACCGCCGCAGCGTTCTCCCTCTTCACCTGCTCCAGGCACCGCTGGGCTTCTCGGTGGTCCTGCTCAACTTTTTCCAGCAGTCGGCGCTCTTGTCTCTGAGCCTCAATGATGGCGTTGTCAAGCTCTCGGTTAAATTGCTCCACCTCACTCGTCTGTCGTTCTCTAAGGCTCTGCAGCTCTTTCTCACCCTGCTCTACATTGCAGAGGGCCAGCGTCACCCAGCTGGGTGGATCGGTAAGGGATAGGGGTGCGAAGATGGAACCCCTGGGGGAGTTTAGGTCTCTCTGTATGGGGGAGGTGGGTGACATAAGGGCTGAGAGGCCAGGGAGGGAGGCTTTTCTCTTGGAGCGAGACCTCATTAACATCATGGAGGAGAAAATGGAGAATCTTCTTGTTGGTCTGGTATGTTTAAATTTTCAGCTTGCTGTTGAATCCTGGGAAAAGAGCGTGAAATAGTTGAATTTGTGTAAAATGATCAGCAAGAAAAAGGTTGATGTTGGTCTCAAATTTGAGTGACAAGGAAAGACAAAATTTGTACCCATGGATGATACTGAGGGGAGGACGGCTCATCGTAATGTCTGGAATGGAGCAAATGGAACGACATCAAGCACATTGAAACCGTTCTACCATTCTAACAATTCTGCTCCAGCCATT
Source organism: Oncorhynchus mykiss (assembly GCF_013265735.2). Taxonomy (NCBI): domain Eukaryota; kingdom Metazoa; phylum Chordata; class Actinopteri; order Salmoniformes; family Salmonidae; genus Oncorhynchus; species Oncorhynchus mykiss. Next base: position 17,070,692 of record NC_048571.1, read on the forward strand.
ACCACGAGCCCATCCTCCCCAATGAAGGTGCCACCAACCTCCTGTGATTTGTACCACATCTTTATTCAAACAGTGACAGACACTTTGGTAATCAAAGAACAACAGACTCAAAAAACATGTGTATGTTTCTGCTCTGACAATGAACAAGAAACAGATGCCGGTTTCCCAAACCATCAGACTGCCACCACCATGCTTGACCGTTGGTTTTCGCCAGACATAATGGTTGACTGAAGTTTGACAAAAAGCACCTGGAAGCACCTGGCTGATCATCAAGACGCTTGGGGGTATGTTCTATGGACAGATGATACAAAAGTAGAACTTTTTGGACGACATGGGTCCCATTATTCCTGGCAAAAACCAAACACTGCATTCCACAGTGTGAACCTCATACCAACGGTGAAGCATGGTGGTGGTAGTGAGATGGTTTGGGGATGCTTTGCTGCCTCAGGAACTGGACGACTTGCCTTAATAGAAGGAACCATTAATTCTGCTCTGTATCAGAAAATTCTACAGGAGAATGTCAGGTCACCCTTCTGTGAGCGGGAAGCTGAAGCGCAGCTGGGTCATGCAGCAAGACAATGATCCAAAACACACAATAAGGTCTACATGAAAATGGCTAAAAAGCTAAACATTTGAAGTTTTGGAATGGACCAGTCAAAGTCCAGACCTAATCCCAATTCAGATGTTGTGGCAGGACTTGAAACGAGCAGTTCATGCTTGAAAACCCACAAGTGTCGCTGAGTTAAAGCAGTGGGCTAAAATTCCCCCACAGTGATGTGAGAGACTGATCAACAACTATAGGAAACATTTGGTTGCAGCCTTGCAGCTAAAGGTGGCACAACCAGTTATTGAGTGTAGGGTGCAATTACTTTTTCACACAGGGGAATTGAGTGTTACATAACTTTGTTAATTAAATAAAGAAAATCATTTTTTAAATCCTTTTTTTTGTGTTATTTATAAACGCAGGTTCCCTTAATCTAATATATGATTTTGGTTGAACATTCATTATAGAAAATATGCAATAATAGAGAAAATCAGAAAGGGGGCAAATACTTTTTCATGGCACTGTAGGCTAAGTATGAAGCCCTAGTTAGAGAAACCTTTCAGCCCCAGAAGCAAAACAACAGGGCTTTTTCTAGGATGAAAGAGTGGGGTATCAGTTTACCTCAGAGCGCTGCACAATAAGGTCCCCCTGGAAACATGTGACCTCAGAGTGTGAATGGGTAAAAACACAGTTTCTCATGTATTGAATAGACAATCCCATGATGCATCTTCATTCTCTTTTGTATTTATCTAGGACCGATAACCTGTGTAAAAACAGATAACCCGTGTAAAAACAGATAACCCGTGTAAAAACAGATGACCCGTGTAAAAACAGATAACCCGTGTAAAAACAGATAACCCGTGTAAAAACAGATAACCCGTGTAAAAACAGATAACCCGTGTAAAAACAGATGACCCGTGTAAAAACAGATAACCCGTGTAAAAACAGATAACCCGTGTAAAAACAGATAACCCGTGTAAAAACAGATAACCCGTGTAAAAACAGATAACCCGTGTAAAAACAGATAACCCGTGTAAAAACAGATAACCCGTGTAAAAACAGATGACCCGTGTAAAAACAGATAACCCGTGTAAAAACAGATAACCCGTGTAAAAACAGATAACCCGTGTAAAAACAGATGACCCGTGTAAAAACAGATAACCTGTGTAAAAACAGATAACCCGTGTAAAAACAGATGACCCGTGTAAAAACAGATAACCTGTGTAAAAACAGATAACCTGTGTAAAAACAGATAACCCGTGTAAAAACAGATAACCCGTGTAAAAACAGATAACCTGTGTAAAAACAGATAACCCGTGTAAAAACAGATAACCCGTGTAAAAACAGATAACCCGTGTAAAAACAGATAACCCGTGTAAAAACAGATGACCCGTGTAAAAAATTACCCGATTGATCCATTCAGAACATGCAATTGGAATAAAATATATTTAAAAGAACAAAACATCACAAGAAAAAATAAACACATTTGAAAAGAGAAACTTCCCTCCCAATTCACATTTTTCTGAATATAACCAGTCCAAAGAATAACTGACAGGTGTACAGACACATACTTGTTTGATGGAATGTGAGAAAATAGGCCTGTGTGTCCGTGTGAAACAAATCCCAGTCACTCTGTCGGAGTGCGGCTACCGGTCCCCTCTCACATTACCCAGTTAAATGTTGAATGAGGGACCCTGGTTGCTAAGTTACCCAGGGACCTGCATGGCACTAGCTGAGGTGTTGAGTGGAAACGATAACATTCATATTAAGGACACCTTCACCAGTATCAAGTGTTCAACATCCACTACTGTATAAGTATGATTACTGACAAAATACTGTATGTCAGAAATACATTTTTAAAAGATCCCCCAAAAGATCCTTATAGGTTTACTTAAAATGCTCATCAAGGAAAAGGTCAACATTACAATGCCAACAAATTGCAGTTAAATTACAGTAAAATCAATGACAATTTATGACATCTATCAAGAGTTCATTGACATATTGGGCACAGTACTTGTGCAAACCTATTTATGCAAAGTTATAGTACTTCCTATATTTTGTTATTCATTCTATTAGCCTTGATTAAATAGAGCAGAAAGGATCTTACCTGGGCCAGGTGCACTCCTTTTCCTCCACTGCTCTCTGTGCCGCGTCCTACAGTGTCACATCCTTCCTCTGTCCCGTCCACACCTCTCCGTCACACCCCCTTCAGCCCCATTCCCGCTATTCCTCTTTCTTTCTGTCTTTCTTTCTTTCTTTCTTTCTTTCTCCCCATTCTTCACTCTTCAGAATAGTTCAGACTGCATATCTAAATTCCCTTACACTGTCAATTTCTCTCATGCACACAAACCCTCTGTCAAACCCATATCAAACCCAAATGAAACCCAAATTCAAGTTCCCCAACATAATACAGCCTTATTCCTGTTGACAGATCACATGACAAGATGCAAGAAAACCCCAATCCAACTTCAAATCTGTGTACTGTGGGTTTCAAGCAAGATGCCACAGTCAACCATCCCATGCCCTTGCAAGGTCATAACTTGACAAAAGGTAAATAGGCTACATCATGATGATGTTGGAGGCGCTGCACAATATTAGTCAAATAGACTTAGAGATCACAGGTGGAACATAATTTCACTTGCACGTTTTAACCGCTAGATGTCAGCAGATAGTAAAGGAAGGATAAGTTGTGTGACTTGCCACTACTGTTCTGATATTGATGATGTCTGTGAGCCCATATAGATCTGTTTGGGTTGGTTTGCTTTCGCACTGTGGGTGTAATTGAGCAATTTGCATAACTCCCCATGACTTGAGCAACTTAGCTACATTGTTTATATTGATTTTAAAACAACCAAGCTAAATCAAAACCTGACAGAAGCATTTGGAGTCACAGTTTTTGACACCTGCTGTATTTTTTAATTGTTTTCCAAATGGGATTGTTTTGAGGAAAATGTTTGCTAACTCCGCTACTAAGGAATGAGAGTGTGTTTTCATGTTAGCTGCTGTAGCTAGCTAGGGTAATTCTGCCATTAACTTTGGTGAACAACCTTTGTATTTATTTTTTATTTAAAAAGGCAAGTCAGTTAAGAACAAATTTTTATTTACAATGACAGCCTACCCCATCCAAACCCAGATAACGCTGGGCCAATTGTATGCCGCCCTATGGTATTCCCAATCACGGCCAGTTGTGATACAGCCTGGAATCAAACCAGGGTGTCTGTAGTGACGAGATGCAGTGCCTTAGACCGCTGCGCCACTCGGGAGCCCTTGCATACATACAAACGTGAATGTGAGAAACCACCTGAAAAGAAGAACCTCAACCCCGTTGCAGAGTTTTTCGGGACAGCCTTCTTCATCTTCACCAGTTGGTTTCAGAGATGAAAAACTTAACGGATACTGGAACTGCAGCCACCTGTGGCCAATGGGGTTGCCCTGTCCATCTGCGTAGCCATCACAACAGCAGTGAGGTTGGTAGCGACATATAATAAAAATTAAAAATAAATATATATATATATATATAGATATATATATAGATATATGTATATATATACGGGGAAAAAAATCTTAAATTGTAATTTCATCTCTATAGGTTGGTAGTTACTTCTGGTATGGAGTAGGCCTGTAATAGGAAAGATGAATAATTAGTTTAACTTGTTCACTCTTGTTTTCTAGTGGAGGCCACTTACTAACGGTCTGCATGAGTGCCGTCAACAGGCAGAGCAAGCCACTCATGGCACCTTTCTGCATCAAACTGACTGTCACCGTCGGTATTCTGGGAGGGTGAGTGCGTCACTGTCAACATCCTGAGTCTCCAATGCTACATAAACAGCAGTCCACCTGCAGGATGGTGGAATGTTATTACTGTTCCACAACAAAGTGTATGAAATGTAGAGCGCAGTGTATGAATTTCAGATGTTCGCTAAACTTTTTAACATCATTGTTCTTTCATTCTTATACTGAACAAAAATATAAACGCAACATGCAATGTGTTGGTCCTATGTTTCATGAGCTGAAATAAAAGTTCCCAGGAATGTTCCATATGCAGAAATGTGTTTACATCCCTGTTAGTGAGCATTTCTCCTTTGCCAAGATAATCCATTACCCTGACAGGTGTGTCATATCAAGAAGCAGATTAAACAGAACGATCGTTACACAGGTGCACCTTGTGCTGGGGACAATTAAAGACCATTCTAAATTGTGTAGTTTTGTCACCCAACACAATGCCACAGATGTCGCAAGTATTGAGGGAGCGTGAAATTGGCATGCTGACTACAAGAATGTCCACCAGAGCTGTTGTCAGATAATTTAATGTTAAATGTTAAATAGAGAATTTGGCAGGACATCCAACCGGCCTCACAACCGCAGACCACATGTAACCATGCCAGCCCAGGACCTCTATATCCGTTTTTTTCGCCTGCGGAATTGTCAGAGACCAGCCACCCGGACAGCTGATAAATCTGTGGGTTTGCACAACCAAAGAATTTCTGCACAAACTGTCAGCTCATCTGCGTGCTCGTCGTCCTCATCAGGGTCTTGACCCGACTACAGTTCGATCTCGTAACTGACTTCAGTGGGCAAATGCTCACTGGCAAGCTGGAGAATTGTGCTTTTCATGGATGAATACTGGTTTCAACCAGGCAGATGTCAGACAGCGTGTATGGTGTTGTATAGGCGAGCGGTTTGCTGATGTCAACGTTGTGAACAGTGGGGTTATGGCATGGGCATGCATAAGCTACGAACACAATTGCATTTTATCGACTGCAATTTAAATGCACAGAGATATCGTGACGAAATTCTGAGTCCCATTGCCGGGCCATTCATCCGCCGCCAACTACTCTAACACTGGGCCTGCTGTGGTGGCTAACTGCTGGTCCTAACACTGGGCTGGCTGTGGTGGCTAACTACTGGTCCTAACACTGGGCCTGCTGTGGTGGCTAACTACTGGTCCTAACACTGGGCCTGCTGTGGTGGCTAACTACTCTAACACTGGACCTGCTGTGGTGGCTAACTACTCTAACACAGAGCCCGCTATGGTGGCTATCTACTGTTCCTAACACTGGGCCTGCTGTGATTGCTAACCACTGGTCCTAACACTGGGCCTGCTGTGGTGGCTAACTACTCTAACACAGGGCCTGCTGTGGTGGCTAACTACTGCTCCTAACACTGGGCCTGCTGTGGTGGCTAACTACTGGTCCTAACACTGGGCCTGCTGTGGTGGCTAACTACCCTAACACTGGGCCTGCTGTGGTGGCTAACTACTCTAACACTGGGCCTGCTGTGGTGGCTAACTACTCTAACACAGAGCCCGCTATGGTGGCTATCTACTGTTCCTAACACTGGGCCTGCTGTGGTGGCTAACTACTGGTCCTAACACAGTGCTTGCTGTGGTGGCTAACTACTCTAACACTGGGCCTGCTGTGATTGCTAACTACTGCAATTTAAATGCACAGAGATATCGTGACGAAATTCTGAGTCCCATTGCCGGGCCATTCATCCGCCGCCAACTACTCTAACACTGGGCCTGCTGTGGTGGCTAACTGCTGGTCCTAACACTGGGCTGGCTGTGGTGGCTAACTACTGGTCCTAACACTGGGCCTGCTGTGGTGGCTAACTACTCTAACACTGGGCCTGCTGTGATTGCTAACTACTGGTCCTAACACTGGGCCTGCTGTGGTGGCTAACTACTCTAACACAGGGCCTGCTGTGGTGGCTAACCACTGGTCCTAACACTGGGCCTGCTGTGGTGGCTAACTACTGGTCCTAACACTGGGTCGACTGGGTTGGGCCCATGGTCCGCTGCTGTTAGGTCTCTCAGTCATGCTTCACAGTATCTATCCTTCTCATCCTCTTTATTATGATCAGCGTTTAATCCTGTCTTGTGTTTGTTCTGTTGCTAGGCTCCTCCCTCCTGGGGGACCCAAGAATATGACTCATCATGTAGAAAAAAAACAGCACTTGTTTGAACTGTGAAACACTGAGGTGTAGTTTATGCACCGATGCATCTAGGAGTAAACATATTACCTATCAACTTGGATATGATATCTCTTAGAGACAATTTTCTCTGACATAAAGGATGTCAGGAAGATATGAGACCCATGTTATATTATAAACTCAGATTAAATAGGTAGGCCTCCCATCACATCTTGACACTATGTACTGTAACTAACTATCTCTGTCCATCTGCTACAGACAGTACCAGTTGTGTCTTTGTGTCCTCTGCTAGCTGATAGCCCACCACTCCAAACCACTGATAAGATCATTAATTCCTCTGCTTCTTCTTTAGCCTGAGAGGCTAACAGCTATTTCCTCTCTGAGATCCAGCATTCTCTGTCCGACACTCCTTCACGGAGCGACACACACGTGGTGAAACTTCTCCTTAGACACAGATGGGTCCTCAGACGTCCGTGTTTTTGATGTCACACCGAGTCCTGGAGGCTCCCTGCCTGGCTGACTGATTATTACTATCGTTGGTCTGTCAGCATCAATGGGAAATGATATTGGCCCACAGTCGTATCAGACCTAGCATGTTATTGATACGACTGTTAAACTCCACAGCCCAGCTGCCCGCCCGCCTCCAACCAGGGTGCAATTAAATCTACATGCCTCTCGCTTCTGTTTGTGTGACAGAGAGTAATGGGACCAATAGTTAACTGTAACAAAAAATGATGTGATACATCGTGCCTTATATTACAAACACACACGACAGCGCCACATATGGGTTATTACCAAATATGATCTATTTAATTCTAGTCATGTCAGGTTTTCCCAGCTTACGTGCTCGACTGATGCGTAGATAAATAATTAAGAAAATAACATTACTCGTTGAATACCAGAGATGGACAAAAAAGTCATATTCCACATTATATCTTATTATTTTGCATCTCTGGATATCAGTTCATGAATATGGTAATAGTCTGTTCTCTCCAGTGGGACTATCGTCTTTCAAAGGTGCGGATCCGGTTCTGTCACTAGATTCGATTAATTCCTCCGATGCCACTCCTCATTTTGTGTACCCCCCCCCCCCTCTTTTAACACTTTCAGGGGTATGATATTAGGGGAACAATCGCAGAAACAAAACGAGCTGGAACCACCAAGAAGGGAACAGATGGCACATAATTGCCTCGTGGAGGAAGCCAGGGAGTCAATTTTTACTGGTCTCAGGGGACTTGCAGTTGCAAAAAGTGCAGGTGCGTTTGTTTTGATCAGATATGGCCTAGAGGAACCATCTGAGAAATATTCATCACACGCACATTAGAGGGAGAATTTAACAAAGCACGTCATTGGTGAGACCAGGATGCGACCGTGTGCTTTCATTAGGCCAACCGAGGTAAACACAGGGAAAGGGAGCCCATGCCTGCCTGCTTGGCACATTCAACTACAACAGATGCAGCAGGAATTAAGGCAGCACCAAAGTGTTGGAACGTCAAGATTAAATCATGGAAATATACCACAGTTCATTTTTTGCTTCTTGTCAATGTAATTGTAGAAAAAGTATGAAACTGAAAAAGGGCCACTTGTTTCCACAATAACTGCCTCATTACCAATACTGTACATATTGGTAACATTCATCTCACAAAGAAAATATGAAACTATACAAACACTTAAACAGGTTTATACTGAGATAGACTAGTTAGCTACTTTTGCAAGGTCAGAAGGTCAGACAAAATTTGCTCTATGACCAAATCTATAAAAAAAAAAGCAATTATCATGTGTTTTGTATCCATTAATACTTTATCATTTACTTGGTAAAAAAAGGTTGTGAATCTACAATTTTATGATGGTCTGAGTGGAATGCTGTCAAGTGGGACCCAGCATGGACTCAGAATGAGCTTTCTGATGAGCAATAGGCCCTCTCCTTTATAATCCCAAACTCTGCTCTGCCTTGCAATATCAAACTAATAAATTACAGCCTGTCTCCCACATAACTCACTGATAAATAAAAAAGGGTCCGCTTTAGTGTGCAGCTGTGACCCAGGGTTACCTAGCAACAGGTCATGCCCAGACGAAATGCACAAGGTGGAGATACACCTCCGAGGATCCGGGGGGGAGGGAGGGAGCGGTGGAGAGATGGATGGAAGGAGGCCTCATCCTCACTCTCTATGACCCTTGACAGATAGAAAACGCACTCAGAGGAAACGGGTTTTGATTGACAGGGATATTTAGAGACGCTGGAGCTCTGATTGTGCCATTCCATGTGTTCTTCAAACCGCCAGCATGTGGCAGATATGAAACTTGCATGTGGTGGGGACTAGTGTATATTTCAGTTGAGGTATGAATAAATTAGGGTTTTCACAAACAGATCTTAGCAGCAGAACTCAATGGAATGCAATGACATCAACCTGACAGTGTCGGCTACAGTATACAGCTGATGGTAACTCTATCTGACGAAGTCAGAGATTGAGCAGTAGCGCTAGGCCTGCGTATGCCAGAACACTGTTGTACGGAAACGAAAGGCTCAGTGTGCAGTCAGTGTTTTCTCAACAGTCGCCTGTGTCACACACCCTCAAGGGGGCTATGCAGCTGTGTGAAGTTAGCACACGGTCCAGTTAGGCCCACACTCACTGGGAAGACAAACACACATCGTTTTGTCTCTAAATGAACTGTGTGGATATATGTTTAGGTGGCACGTTGTGTGTTCTACTGAGAGTATGCAGCAGCAGTGTGTATCATGTAATCATTAGGCAGAGGGTTGAACATATGAAAGGTCGTAATACATGTGGGTTTCATCATACATCAAACAACTCTTATACAATCGCCAGTGTTTAGGATCTTGCCTCAAGGGCCACATTGGTAATTGACTGAATCTGCAGTAGCCTACAGTACAGTAGATCAGGGTAGTTTGTAGGTAAGGCATGGGGACCATAGGGATATATTCATATAGATGTGGCTGTGAAGCGGGTTTGTCGAAGGAGGCTCACCTCGCAGTAATGTCCAGGACAGCCATGTTAATGCACAGCTAGTGAACATGACAGACGTCATCCGAGGTTAGTGTTGAGTAAACGGGCATCCATCACGGATGCTAACAACTCTGATTAAAAATACATAATCTGGAACTGGCCCCCTGATGGTGGAGAACGGTTCCGGGCGTAATTACGGCGAGGAGCGCTTACGATCAAAGGCAGAGTCACACCTGCTTGCCTTTCAAATTCTGTTTCCCTGATTACATTTTCATATTTCATTAACGTCAAATTGATAAATGGGATCTGATGGGGGGGATACCTGTTTACCCACAATCACGATCACTATCATGACCCCATGACCCTCCCCTGCCACACCTCTCTCTCTCTCTCTCTCTCTCTCTCTCTCTCGCTCTCTCTTTCTCTCTCTCTCATCATCCTATCCCCTCCAGGGGTGTAAGTGTGTGGCACAAAGCAGCGAGAGAAACTTCCCCAGCTTCCACCAACGGCTTTGCATCCAGCCCTCACCCAATTTACACCTCTCTCCCTACCCTGTCGGCGCCACCCACCCAGGTTCCCCTGGCGACAGCACCGTGCCAACAGCCACCTCCCCTCGGAAGGGGCGAGGTGGGAGGGGGTTGAGGCTCCACAGGAAGCTGCAGAAACACACTGGGTCTTGTGAAGCTGGTGTCACGTCAGTGGAGCTAGAACTGAGGCTCGCAGCACATGTCTACGAGGTAAAACCTGCAAACTCACATGGGCCAATGCAGTACCACTGCTCCACCTAAGACAGAAAGAAATCTGACAGGGCTTTGAAATGATGTCCTCCTCCTGTATGTAACACTCTGCCTGTTTAAACATCTTGACAGGATTAAAGCGGAGTTCAACTGCTTTGCAGGGCCAGTTAATTGAAGCGGATGAGTTTTTTTAATAAAGCGTGCAGTGTTAGCAGCTGACAAATGGATGGGGCTGACACACAGGGGAAATGCATTTAATGGCATCAGGTATGTGCTGCTTTGCTGCTACTGGCACTCATCGCTTTACAGCTTTCTTCCTCCTGCCGTTTCATTTACGCTAACCTGAGTCAGTTAAGGTGTTCTTCCTTCTGGGTGTTAATTATGGGTCACGTGGTGCCTCGGGGGGGGGGGGGGGGGGGGGGGGGGGAGCAAGTCTGCCTGTCAGGTGATCTCTTGTGGAAAAAACACAGGATATTTTTTTAACTCACATTCATTCTCCATCCATAGATTATAGCTGCATATCCGTATTGATTCTGAACTTCGGATGAAGCAACAATGGTTACATGGCAGACAACTACAAACCAAAAAGTCACAGACCGTCAGAGAACAACAATGCCATGTGAATTATTTTGAGTGATGTGTCAGCGGACCATCACAAAGACGCCCTATGGGAATTGTCTATTTGATATCTCACCCAACGGCAGACTGTCCGGTTCTATAGGACATTCCTCATATCAGGGGACAATTAGAGACTTTCATTTTCCCCTAATATCAATCACACAGCTCATGAATAAAAACAATTAGCTCTTCATAATTCATAGAATTGCAATTGCCCTTTGCTAGCCCCGTTTTGTAACCGCTGATGCCTCTTGGGTATATCCTCTCATCACTGTGGCAGGGGCCACCACCACCGAGCCCCACCACCGTAGTCAATGGGCCAAAATGGGGGAGGCAGGGGCAGGGCCTTGTTTCAGAGTTAGAATCAGTCCTCTGGACACGTGTCACTCTTCATTAGAGAGGCGGAGGAGAGTGACGCCCTTGGGTAAGGATGGACCGTAGCGAAGGAGAAGGCCCAGGGGGTGGATGGGATGGAGGAAGGACAGGGAGGGATGAGGAAGGGGGAGGTGGGCAGAGTGGCAGCTGTGGAACAATGACAGAATCTGTGTCCGAGGCCCCCCCAGGCCAAACACCAGCTCCCCACTGCTGCGAACTGATCTCTCGCCTCTAGAACAAGACGAAGTAGACAGACAGAGAGAGAGAGAGAGAGAGAGAGAGAGAGAGAGAGAGAGAGAGAGAGAGAGAGAGATGGGAAAGCTTAACCATGGTAACTAGGAAGTTACAACCAGGTGAGGACACTGACAGAGATAGAGAGAGAGAGAGAGAGAGAGAGAGAGAGAGAGAGAGAGAGGGAAAGAGGGGTAGAGAGAGAGAGAGAGAGAGTGAAACAGATATAGAGTGGTCACACCCGCTGAATATACCCTGGTTTAGAAAGACCCGCACACTGCCATGCTCAATGCAAACTATGAAATGGAATGGAACATACTAAAAGCTGTACATACCACAAATGTTGGAATACACTTAACCGAATGGAATTACAAGGAATACAACTTACTTAATGACATAAACCATATAATCTCTGTCTGGTTCGACTTTAACCTGGAGTCATTCAGCTACAGCACAGGCACAGCAAGCTGGAGAATGTCAAGCATTAATCTTTCATGACAGCCATTCATTTCACCACTTTGATTAACTTATTATTAATTCATTCAGATTTACAATGTTTACTTACATGGCAGTGAAATTATATTTGCTCATAGATTACTGACTTGGGGACTGGCACGTTTCTACAGTATGATCCTGCACCTAAATACTGTTAACAGCAGTGCTTGACTTGGACAGGAGCTCACCGGAGATTAGCAGCGGCACCTGAAACGTTCTACTGCTTGAGCTCCCGTTCCTCTTATAGAATAATAGCTCAAAAGTATTGTGGAGCTCCTGCACCTAAATATAAACAGTACCGGCACCCAAAATCAGTATTGGAACCTGTTTCAGTCCAAGCCAAGCACTGGTAAACAGTTCATATCCATTCATCAAATGATCATTTCACGTGATTCTTATCCATCATAAACAATCACATCATACACATACTCATCAGTATAGATCAATTACATTCTAGATAAATCATATTCTAGATCAATCATGAACTTATCAAGATTCATTTGAGAGGGTCCCGATAGTCACCAGTAGCACATGGAATTGCCTCGTCTCAGCACAGATAACAGTGGATGTGACAAGTGGATCCAACAGAAACCACTGGCTCATGCCACACGTACTGGGCCCACCCTCGCCTTATTAGCCAGGTCAGACATAATCACTGATAGGCAAGGCAAGGCCAGTTAATTATGGGTGGCAGCTGGCAGTGAGGCCTTCCTTTAGGGGTAATGTCCATGTGTGAACCCCCAATGAAGAATAAACTGAACCCTTTTGTTTGGGGTGCAGCATGTGGCGGCCCCCTAATGTTAAAAGAGAGTGGAAATGTGGACAGAACTCAAGATTAATAAGGGGGAATGGGGCATTAAATTTGTGTAATGTAACCGTGTGTGTGTGTGTGTGTGTGTGTGTGTGTGTGTGTGTGTGTGTGTGTGTGTGTGTGTGTTTATGCTCACTTGTGAATGTGTATATGGGTCTCTCATCCAGAATCACCAGAAATGAGATTTTTTTTTAAAAACCCACAGTGCTCCATACCCCCTACATCATATAGCGGTTGCTGTTTCTAAACATCAACACACAGCAGCTACATCCCACCATTCACCAGCATGGCAATAGATTTAGATCTAGTTGGATCGCGGCACAGGAAAAACATTTTGGGTGGCACAGTAGGATACAGTAGATTCCATCTTTCCTTTTGGGGCAAATGAAGAAAACAGATCTGAACAAAGTGTGCTGATGTTGTATCCTGAACAGCTTGTAAATCTCCTGTCCCAAATGAGTGCAATATAGTGGTGCCAACCTGGGACTGACGTGTCGCTGGAGAAGAGACAGGCTGGTGAAGTTAGTTGATGGAGAGAGGGGAGAGAGGCAGGAGGCGATGGGGACGGAACGAGATGTTTGTGATATACTACGTTATTATTTTGTCTGCACATCCAGATGGTGTGGAGTTATGAATAGGTGGGAAGCACATTAGTTATATATTAGACTTCATGTGTGTGTTGGGGAGGGGGGTACAGTTTGTGTGTGTGTGTGCACCACTGCTTAAGTGGGTGTACACACACACACAAGTCTCCTATGGCCATCGCCAGTATAGCCAGTGCCTGACATATGCACGGTCTTCCCAGCTCAGCACGGCCCATCTGATACACCCCTCTGGTTTATTGATCCTGTTCATTGCAGGAGAACGAGATGCAGACAGCATCCTCCCGGCTGAGCCAGACCAGCCATAATCATGATCTAATGTCCTGCTTCTCTGCTCAATAGCTGATCTCTGTATCATGGTATAAATCTGATGCTAACCTCATGATTGTCTTTATTGTGTGACTGTTTTCATATCATGTTGTATTGACGCTGTCCACAGCCCGCGGATATTCAATACATAAAGGCTTTATGTCCTTTTTGGCACATTTACGCTGGTGATGTGGAATAGAAGGAATGGTCAGTAGTCATTGTTCTCAATATGTTATGTGTTACACTGACACACGCACATTCTTATTACGTGATCACTCATTCTGTTCTTTACCATACAGCAATGTTCTCTGTTCTTCAGAACCAGGACCTTGGACAGCACCCTGCCTATTCTCATTCAACAGCCCCCTCAGTCAGCGATGACTTTGACTGCCCACATTGTCCCTGCCTCAGTGTGTGTGTGTGCGTGTTTGTGTGAGTGTGTGCATGCACATTCGTGTGTGTCTGTGTGTGTGTCTTGGAGTGCTTGTGTGGGCTCCTTGCACGTTTCCTCTCTCTCCCCCCCATAACCCTCGTAGCCATGGTAACTATACCGATTGATCCAATGCCATCTGATGCCAAACCTTTCAAATTTAAAAGAGAAATAATTGTAGATGTTGGTGACTGATGTGCAATGTCTCCCTATAAATATAAATGGCAAAGAAATAAGAGATTGTGGTAGCTGAAAGTGCTGTTAGTCGAGTAGAATTGTGTTCATTTAGTCAGTGTCTTGATTTCCATTGTTGACAATGGAGAAAATAACCAGGAGACAAACATGGCATGGATAACATGAACTGGAGAAAATGGAGAAAACCAACAGCATGCCTGTGAAACATGTTATTGGAGAGAGACTCACTCTGGCTCCTTCAGAGACACACACATGCACACCCTCACACACACACACCCTCACACACACACACACACCCTCACACACACACACCCTCACACACACACCCACACACACACACACCCACACACACACACACACACACACACACACACACACACACAGAGTCTCAGTCACAGGGCCTGAGGGGATTGGGCCTGAGAAGGGGGATATGTCACTTCTACTTTAGTCAAGCAGACAAGAACTTGCATATCTCTCCCTAGTCTGTGTTCAAGATTCAGGCTGTGACATTTTACCATGTTTCTGTATTTCAACTAAAAATGTTTGGTTCTCTTGTTATTTGCAATGAGTTACAATAACAACGTTTATGTATTTGTTTGTGCGGGACTTGACGACACACAAACACACACCACAGAAGACGTAAAGTGGAAAAGGAGTGGACAGAAAGAGGAAGGAGAGAAAGAAAGGATGAATGGAGAGAAAGATTGTTAGAGGAAAACAGATGGCTCCCAATCACAGTGGTCCTTAGGGACATAGAGGAACAACTCTCCACACCTCAGGCTTACGAGCTGGGTGGGGTACTTAAACATGTGTGTGTGTGTGTGTGTTTGTGTATATGTGTGTGTGTGTGTGTGTGTGTGTGTGTGTGTGTGTGTGTGTGTGTGTGTGTGTGTGTGTGTGTGTGTGTGTGTGTGTGTGTGTGTGTGTGTGTATATATGTGTGTGTATATGTGTGTGTATATGTGTGTGTATATGTGTGTGTGTGTGTGTGTATATGTGTGTGTGTGTGTAGGTGTGTGTGTGTGTGTAACTACTTCTTCAAAGCAATACTATAAGAGGTTTGTAATAACTACTATGGTTGTCATATGCTCACAAAGGTTTATCATTTGACGTTGTTCGACATACAATATAATGAAATACTGTAGTTCAATGTCCCTTAACAAAAACTCACAGTTTTGGAAAAATGCTGCTTTTGACATCATGACATCATGGCTGGATGTGCTAATGGGGTAACATCTATAAAATTAGCTTTCAAGATACACTCAGACACATCACACTTTCACACACAGATAATGTGTGCATGTGCAGCCATATGAACGCACACACACACGGGTCGTACACCCACACACACACACACACACACACACACACACACACACAGAAACACACACACACACGGGTCGCACACGCACGCACACACTCACACACACACAAACACACACACTCACACACAGATGACAGGCAGCGAGTGGAAATGAAGGATTTGGAGTTCAATCCCGTTACATTATGCAGCAGATGGCGTCCAGGCCGAGCCCGGCCAGGCCTCTCCCAGGGGTACACCCAGGAGAGAAGGGAGGATATGGGGAGGAGAGGTGGGGGGTGTGTGAGGAGGGGTGAGGGACAAAGCTGCTCTCTCCCTCTTTAATGCACACATCTATTTATTTTCCTCTCTCTGTGCTTCTCTCTGTTCTCTGGGTTAGTGTATGGGACAGTGCACCCAGGCATTTGTCCCTGGCTCCATGCTCAGGCATACACACCACTGCAACAACCACCACAGCCCTCTCCTCTGCTGTTTTCTGTCCTCCACCTCTCTCTGCCTCTGCGCACCCCCCTCCTCCCTGTCTTCCAGCCCAGCTGGGTCTGCACCTGAACTCAGCCACTAAGGGCTCCGACCCCGACTGGCTTTAAGAGGAGGAACGAAGAAAGGTGAGAACTGGAAAAGGAGCGAGAGGAGAAGGAGAGAAGAGGAGAGGGAAAGAGAGAGAGAGTGCAAGAGAAAGGAAGAGAGAAAGGAAAGAGAAAGAGGAGAGGGAGAGGGGGAAAGAGGGAGAGAGGGAGAGAGAGAGCAGGATAGAGGGAGTGAGGCCATTGTAATCATGAGGCTGTAATGGCTAATGGTTTTCACATTACGTTGTTATATTTATGGTCATTCCCGCTTGGCGGTTGATTAGCTCAGTGTTGCTTATTATTGGGCTCGTCATTCACCACACACACACACACACACACAGCGGCCTGTATGCCCCCGGATCATTGCCCAAGGCACTTTTTGTTTTGTATTTTTGAATTAATTGAGCTGGCGCTCAAGTGTTGGTCCAGATGTCACTGTGACCTGTGGGGATTATTAGAAATCTGTTTCCCAGATCATTTATGTGGACCAGTTCAAGGAACGCTCAGATCTGGACACATCTTTGACTGTGGCACTCAAAAAGTTTCAGAAAAAAACTGAGAAAAAAACTGATTGCTAATGTAGAGAATCATGGTCTTCTTCCAAAAATGGACTTCCTCTACACACCCCGAATATCACCATGTGGTACATTCTGTCTGGTCTCCAATGACCCTCATGGATGCCCAGGGGTCACTTGGGGCCCTGCAATATTCCTGGTTGTGCCAAAAGCACTGTGCACCTTGGCAGGACTCAGAGCCTAATGAACTCATCAGCCAGCTGGAGGGGCTTGGATGGGGAAGGTTTAGAAAGGAGCAGAGGAGGGACTTGGAAGGGGAAGGTTTAGAGAGTAGCACAGGAGGGACTTGGAAGGGGAAGGTTTAGAGAGTAGCACAGGAGGGACTTGGAAGGGGAAGGTTTAAAGAGTAGCACAGGAGGGACTTGGAAGGGGAAGGTTTAGAAAGGAGCAGAGGAGGGACTTGGAAGGGGAAGGTTTAGAGAGTAGCACAGGAGGGACTTGGAAGGGGAAGGTTTAGAGAGTAGCACAGGAGGGACTTGGAAGGGGAAGGTTTAGAAATGAGCAGAGGAGGGACTTGGAAGGGGAAGGTTTAGAAATGAGCAGAGGAGGGATTTGGAAGGGGAAGGTTTAAAGAGTAGCACAGGAGGGACTTGGAAGGGGAAGGTTTAAAGAGTAGCACAGGAGGGACTTGGAAGGGGAAGGTTTAGAGAGTAGCACAGGAGGGACTTGGAAGGGGAAGGTTTAGAGAGTAGCACATGGGAAGGCCTGGGTGCTGTGTGCCACAACCACAAGAGATGACAGGCCAAGAACGAGGGATGGAGATGGAGGGATGGAATGGAAAAGAAGAAGGCACATTGGAGAAGAGAAAGTTGGGAAGATGGGAGGAAAGGATGGATGGAGATGGAGGGAGTACATATTGGTCTACTGCAGATGTAGAGGAGAGAGGTGGAAAAAGGAGAGAGGAATTATACAAAGAGAACCAGAGACAGAGCGAGAGAGTGAGAGCGAGAGAGCGAGAGAGTGAGAGAGAGAGAGAGAGAGAGAGAGAGAGAGAGAGAGAGAGAGAGAGAGAGAGAGAGAAAGAGAGAGAGAGAGAGAGAGAGAGAGAGAGAGAGAGAGAGAGAGAGAGAGAGAGAAAGAGAGAGAGAGAGAGAGAGAGAGAAAGAGAGAGAGAGAGAGAGAGAGATAGAGAGAGAGGGTAGAATGGAGAATGAGGAGACTAGTTAAGAGGAAGAGAGGAGAAGACGATGTAGACATGGCTTTCTGAGAAATCTGACAAGAGGTATTGAAAATATTGAAAGTATTGAAAATTGTAAGCGGGGAACCATGCTGGGCAATTTGGTGACTAGTGGTGCTTTCTCAACTCTACTCTTATGTCATCATGCCTAGTTACAAAAGTTGAAAACAGCCCATCTCAGACTCAGTCTTTTCCTTGTCAGCCTTTGATTCTCCAATAAAACTTCAATCTCCACATTTCCCCTGTGTACGTATCTGTGTATACAGGGCCTTCAGAAAGCATTCATACCCCTTGAATTATTCCACATTTTGTTGTGTTACAGCCTGAATTCAAAATGGATTAAATATATATATTTTCTCACCCATCTACACACAATACCCCATAATGACCAAGTGAAAACAAGTTTTTAGAAATCTTTGCAAATATAATGAAAAACAGAAATATCTCATTTACACAAGTATTCACACCCCTGAGTCAAAACTTTGTAGAAGCACCTTTGCCGGCGATTACAGCTGTGAGTCTTTCTGGGTACGTCTCTAAGAGCTTTGCACACCTGGATGTACAATATTTGCTCATTATAAAAAATAAAACTCAATTTGAATGTTGGTCATTGCTAGACAGCCATTTTCAAGTCTTGTCCTAGATTGTAACTGTAACTCGGCCACACAGGAACAGTCAATGTCGTCCTGATAAGCAACTCCAGTGTAGACTTGGCCTTGTGTTTTAGGTTATTGTCCTGCTGAAAGGTGAATTTGTCTCCCAGTGTCTGTTGGAAAGCAAACTGAAAAAGGTTTTCCTCTAGGATTTTGCCTGTACTTACAGCTGTATTCCGTTTATTTTAAAACCAAAAAATCACCATGCTTGAAAATATGAAAAGTTTTTGCAAAAAGTGAATTGCTTTGCCAATTCTTTTGCAGTATTACTTTAGTACCTTGTTGCAAAGGATGCATGTTTTGGAATATTTTTATTCTGTACAGTTTTCCTTCTTTTCACTCTGTCATTTAGATTAGTATTGTGGAGTAACTACAATGTTGTTGATCCATCCTCGGTTTTCTCCTATCACAGCCATTAAACTCTGTAACTGTTTTAAAATCACTATTGGCCTTATGGTGAAATCCCTGAGCAGTTTCCTTCCTCTGTGGCAACTGAGTTAGGATGGACGCCTGTATCATTGTAGTGACTGGGTGTATTGATACACCATCCAAAGCATAATTAATAACTTCTCCATACTCAAAGAGATATTCAGTGTCTGCTTTTTTTTACACGTCTACCAATCAGTGCCCTTCTTTACAAGGCATAGAAAAACCTCACTGGTCTTTGTGGTTGAATTCCCCTACTCGACTGAGGGACCTTCCAGACAATTGTATGTGTGGGGTACAGAGATGAGAGTCATTAAAAAATCATGTTTTAAACACTATCCTTGAACACGGAATAAGTCCATGCAACTTATTATGCAATTTGTAAAGCACATTTTAACTCCTGAACTTAACTAAGCTTGCTGTAACAAAGGAGTTGAATACTTATGGACTCAAAACATTTCAGCTTTGAATGTTTTATTCATTTCTAACATTTTCCACAAACAAATACCACTTTGATATTATGGGGTATTGTGTGGGACACAAAATCTCATCCCATTTGAAATTCAGGCTGTAACAGAACAAAATGTGGAGAATGTAAAGGGGTGTGAATACTGTCTGAAGACACTGCATGTGTGTATATGTGTGTATATGTGTGTATATGTGTGTATATGTGTGTATATGTGTGTATATGTGTGTATATGTGTGTATATGTGTGTATATGTGTGCATATGTGTGTATATGTGTGTATATGTGTGCATTTGTGTGTATATGTGTGTATATGTGTGTGTATCCATGAGAAGACCTTTGTGTCCATATGTGTCTCCATGCCTCTGTACGGCACGCCGGCGTCCTGCTGGGAACACCAGATGGTGCAGAGGTCTGCCGTGGCGATGGCCACATTCTCACATGGGAGGCCTGGCTCCGGCACCTCCTGTTCAACACAGTTCGCCCCCCCCAACAGACCTCCCCACAGCCAGAGTCCACCCCGCCGACGCTACACAGCAACGCTAGACAGCACCAAGAGCATGACACACAGCAACACAAGGACAGCTCCTTAATGGGCTCACTGTGCCAACGGTTCCCTCCGTTCCCATCTGACGTGTGTGCTTTGGTGTTTGTGTGGGTAGATGCAAATGTAGTGCTGTTAAATTATTCCCTGGAAATGATGGAGATTACACCTTCTCTTTTCAATCCACCTTGGAGGTCCTTGTTGGGAGCACACAACTATTTTGTGATTAGAGGATAGTTTTGCCTATTTGCATTAATGGGAAAATCCACTCATAAACAATATTTTGGTATTGTTTTGCATCATTTTGCTGTGTTGGCCTGCGACACTTTGCTTCTTGAAAGTTCAATATCTTCGAAAATTTGACTGCTGACATGCAAAACATTTAGGGACTGTATCAACAGTGGACTAATGAAAAAAAAAACATCAAAAGATTTGACCTTTAACATGTGACAATCAACAAAATAACTGAAAGTTGAGAAAGAAAACAGCTTCTGTCTAGACAGGTCTTGAAGTTGAGTGACCCACTGACCGATGGCCAACTGGCCAAGACAGACTGGACTGAGCTGAGGGTCGGTCACAACGTCCTCTGTCACTATCTACAGAGCGAGTCCTCCCAAACAGCCCCCTGTGGCACCACATCTCCTGAGACAACACAACACCATAAACCTCCTGACAAAGTGACTAATCCCTCCCATTTCACCGCTCGCTCCGTCTCACTGGGCCCAGGAACATCGCCGGGAAGGGTCTGTGTGTGTGTGTGTGTGTGTGTATGTGTGTGTGTGTGTGTGTGTGTGTGTGTGTGTGTGTGTGTGTGTGTGTGTGTGTGTGTGTGCGCGTGTGCGTGTGCGTGTGCGTGTACGTGTGCGTGTGCGTGTGCGTGTGTGTGTGTGTGTGTGCGTGTGCGTGTACGTGTACGTGTGCGTGTGTGTGTGTTTCCGACAGGTCTGGACAGGAGAATGGGTTTCAGAAGAGATTGAGAGAGGGCTGAGAATGGGGCTTATTCAAGAGGGTACATTTCTATCGTCACAGAATGTTCCGATGGTAATGTACAGTATTGTGTACAACAGACATCACCTTTCTACATTACAGTATATTACCTTTCTACATGATAGTATATTACCTTTCTACATGACAGTATATTACCTTTCTACATTACAGTATATTACCTTTCTACATGACAGTCAGTATATTACCTTTCTACATTACAGTATATTACCTTTCTACATTACAGTATATTACCTTTCTTTCTGTAATGTTCTAATAGTTGAAGAATACATCACTGAAGATTATTTGGGGAATAAACCAGTCATCTTCCCAAGTCAGTACATCATCTGTGCATAAATTGCCACATCCTTGGAGCAGCCTGTATCTGTGGCTTGGACAGGGGTCTGGGGGGTCCAAGGGGTCCGGGGACCACAGACCGCCACACTGGTCTTTGGAGCAATTACAGCGGCTCACTGCACTGCTGCTGTCAGACTGCCTCTGTCCCCTGCCCCCTGACATGTCTCCTATACCCCCCCGACTGCTCTCCATATAAACCCCCCGCTGCCACTCTCAATGTGCCACATCTCCTGTCTATCATCTCCTCCACACACACACAGTCACACATACACATGTGTACACAGACACACAAACTATACCGGCCCCTTGGCCTTTTACATAGATCTGTTCCTCCTGGCATTGTAGCGAAATGCCAGGAGGAGGGGAGGGGGCTCCGGGCCACAGCGAGTCAGCCATGGTCCCCTCATCCTTTTAATCACCTCGTTAGGAGCAGTCAGTCACAACACTCTCTGGTCACCGGCTCTCTTCAGGACCCCTGGCCTCCTGACCCAGTCCGGGTGGTACCACTGGAGGAGAGGAGGAGATGAGAGGAGCAGAGGAGAGGAGAGGAGGAGAGGAAGAGAGGGGAGGAATGGAGGAGAGGTGGAGAGGAGAGGAGGAGAGGGGGAGAGGAGAGGAGAGGAGAGGTGTTGAGATGAGAGGAGAGGAGAGGAGAGGAGAGGAGAGGAGAGGAGAGGAGAGGAGAGGAGAGGAGAGGAGAGGAGAGGAGAGGAGGAGAGGAGGAGATGAGAGGAGCAGAGGAGAGGAGAGGAGAGGAGGAGAGGGTAGGAGAGGAGGAGAGGGGAGTAGAGTAGGAGAGGAGAGGAGGAGAGGAGAGGAGGAGAGGAGAGGAGGACATGAGAGGAGCAGAGGAGAGGAGAGGAGGAGAGGGGGGAGAGAGGAGGAGATGAGAGGAGCAGAGGAGAGGAGAGGAGGAGAGGGGAGGAGAGGAGAGGAGGAGACAGGAGGAGAGTAGGAGAGGAGAGGAGAGGAGAGGAGAGGAGAGGAGAGGAGAGGAGAGGAGAGGAGAGGAGAGGAGAGGAGAGGAGAGGAGAAGAGAGGAGAGGAGGAGATGAGCAGAGGAGAGGAGCAGAGGAGAGGAGAGGAGGAGAGGAGAGGAGAGGAGAGGAGAGGAGAGGAGGAGAGGGGAGGAGAGTAGGAGAGGGGGAGAGTAGGAGAGGGGAGGAGAATAAGAGAAGAAAAGAGAAGATGAGGAGGAGTGTGAGACAGGATCTGTCATCTCCAACCAGCAACACAGAGAGAGTCTGGTCAGACTGGCACTGCCTGGTAATGCCCACAGGCCCCCTTAAACCAATAATTGGGACCCTGCCTGGCCCTGCATCTCTAGGCATGACTGTTCTGTACGATGTCCACTCACTGATAACTGTTATCTGTTGTATCAGCCCATTCATCCTGTATGATGTCCACTCACTGATAACTGTTAACTGTTGTATCAGCCCCTTCATCCTGTATGATGTCCACTCACTGATAACTGTTATCTATTGTATCAGCCCCTTCATCCTGTATGATGTCCACTCACTGATAACTGTTATCTATTGTATCAGCCCCTTCATCCTGTATGATGTCCACTCACTGATAACTGTTATCTGTTGTATCAGCCCCTCCATCCTTCTGATCCTATTGACACAAGAGATGATGTGAGGTCGTCTTCACTGTGACAGTGTATTGATCCCTTCTATAGTGGGACTTCACTTGTGTTGATTTTGCAGGTTGTCATCGGGTTTTTTCCTGACAGGCAGTCAAGCTTTTATACCATTGATTGTTTGACAACTGTGTTCGACCATAGCTTTCTTTTCTATAATAATCATGTCAAAATACATTTAACCAAAACCAAAAACGAAAAGAAAAAGAGCAGGATAAGCTGTAGATCTAGTACGTCTATATGCCTCCGTCTGATGTTGAAGGAAAACTGTAGACCGTTCCATCTGCCGACACCAGAGGGGCGATGTTACAATCTGGATTCTATGTCTATGACTGGAATAGAGGAGAGAAAATCGGACTTGTGGTGAGAAATCGGACTTGAGTTGTCGAAATAAGAACCGAGTTGGGAATATGGACCAAATGGAAACAAATCAGCAAAATGCAGTGTATTTATTTGATTTGATGAATTAATGTTAGCCTTCTAAATGTAGAACCTCTTGCTCTGAACGTCACGTTTTCATAACCTGTTTCAATCTCAATGTATTATAATTATTTAAGGCCTAATAGCCTAATAATTTGTTCCAATCTCGAAGTGACATGACTGGCCTAATAAATCACCTTTTATAATATGAACCAACCTTACTGGTTGTTTCAATAAAATTGTTATTTTCCGTTGATTTGCTTAACATTTAATTAAAAATATTCAGATTTTTATTGTACAGATCAGAATTGGAATTAATCTGGAGAAAAAAATTCTAAATGTTTAAAGTCCTTATTATCCATTATCGTACTCATCTCTGGTTCCTCTTTGCCCACTATCCCCAGAGGGACTACTGGAGGGCTGAGGGGCGTGAGTAGAGAGAGGGAGGTGAGAGGGAGTGGGCGGTGTTAGACAATACCATTCCTCAAATATATTCCATCCCTCCGTTTCTCAAGTAAGCCTTTATTAGTTGGGATGGTTTGGATCTTATCTCTCATAGAAGCCGCCTGCTGGACCCGATAACGTTCGGAACACACAGAAGTGGAAAGGACGGGATTATCTTTCGGCTTTTCAATGCACTGACTACTGGCATACGGTGCACGAGGGCCTTTCTTATCACGGCCATCTCCATCCAGAAGAACGGACAAATATCTGCACTTTCAGCGAGATCTTATCGACACAACAATCTATTGTTTCCCAGCTGGGTGTTCACAAGGCACAAGATTTTTATCTTCAGAAATATTTATCACATAGTCGTTAACTATACTATCAACTATACTATCATCTCCCAACGAATTGATATACCACAACTTGAAATTAGATGGTTCTGAGATAAAACAGCATTTTGTTAGATTCGACTGTTCAAAATCTCCAAAAGTAAACAGCAAATCATTTCTTAAGGCTGTCAACAGTAGCCTATAATTCATGTCATGAATTGGACTAAATAAAATGGTTTGTGAGAAAAAACTAAGGGAAGCACAGAGTTAATTTGGAGTTGGAGTTTACTCCAACAGCTATCAGGAATCATCAGACAGTTGTGTCTCTCAACTGTTTGTCAAGGTAAGTGTCCAATTAACGAGTAGGCCTATGAAAAATTACAAATAAAAAAAATACATATGAGTTATTAACCGTTTCTTTATTAGGTCTGTATTACACATTTACAACAAAGTACACAACTCGTATTTATCCACTGCATTGTTGATACAACAACATTTTGTGTGGTCGAATCCAATGTCCAGCAGATGTCAACAATTTGTGCCTTATTTCGTTGTTGTTCCATCCTGTCAAGTCATACTGCTCGAAGCCAAGCAGATGTGTTCATCTCACTGTGACAGATGGACGACTTGGAATATGGAATATGTTCATTTGAATAGCATGGTTTCTCTCAATATTTATCCTAATTTGCTTTAATATTCTGAAAAATGCCATGTTTGCTGCAAAAGAAATCATAAGAACTGACACATAAGTGAAAAGAAAATGGCCTAGATTTAATATTTAATGCTCTATAACAAAAATCATTGGAGAATAAATTATGCATTGGAGAAAATAGAAGTACAAAAACATATTACAGTTTACAATATTTCCATCACTGTCTGTTGCTTTTGCAATTTCCATTAAGACTATCACATTTCTAAATATTCGCCACTTGATCTCAAATGATCTATTTTATGATTATGGTCTGCCTATCATCTACCCCCTGTGACAGGTCATAGCAACACAGCCATGCAAAAACTACTCCCAATGGTAACGAAAAAGTATTATTGTGTTCACAGCATTATACTAAATGAATCAAAAATATCTCTCTCTCCAGCTCTTTTTGGATACGAACTGAAAAACATATGAAAAGACTGAAAATGATGCTGAGTCCAGACCAAGCTGATTCCGACCTCGGATGGGGACAATCCGACGCAGAGTCGGTGCTCAATGACCTCAAGGTCGGGTGCCTGTCCGACGAAACGATGGAGGGGGAGGGGAAGACGAGGTCGCTGGCCCAACCGACCCTCAGCAGGGAGGAGAAGAGACGGAGGAGACGTGCAACGGCCAAGTACCGCTCGGCCCACGCCACGCGCGAGAGGATCCGCGTGGAAGCGTTCAATGTGGCCTTCGCTGAACTGAGAAAGTTGCTGCCAACCCTTCCCCCTGACAAGAAACTCTCCAAGATCGAGATCCTTAGACTTGCAATATGCTATATCTCCTATCTCAATCACGTTCTGGATGTCTAGTTGAAATGAGTGAGATACATTTTCAAATGGGAGAATTGGACAAGGAGAATGGAGGGACCAGAAAGAAATATGGGTGACATCATGTCACTTATGAAATCGGGGATACATGAAAGTTGCCAGAAAGTACAAAAAAAAGGGGGGGGGGGAGAAGGAGTCTGCAGCCTACAGCCTACTTATCCATGATTTTGAAGAAAATGCCTGTTTGATATTGCGTTTGGTGAGGCTGGGTAACCCAGATGAACGAAAGAGCGGATGTAAACGGAATGATATAGCTGCTTTATAGACATAGCATAGTTGATGTTTCCATAAAGGAGAACAAGTTCAAATGCATTAGTGCCACTTATGACGCGTACAATTGTGACCTTTATCATTGTTATTTAAGTTTATGGAATTATTTATTTAAATGTGTTAATATTAAGGTTATCTTATTTATTTATGTTTAAAATAGACTAACGTCTTTTATGTAAATGTCCATTGTTTGTATCATTGTATACATGTATATTTTAGGCTGTGATGTTGAAATTCGAAAATGATGTTGTTGCTCTTCAAAATGGCACTTTCTGTTTTTGTATAATACGTTGTTTTTTATTGAATTAGTACGTTAAGTGTAATATACTTTTATTCATGTCTATTGTCTATCAGGCAACGATAAGCACTTAATCATGTTGGGTTAAGTAAACTCATAAACGTCAAAACTTCGTTTAGTTCCCTTAAGTGTGAAGGGGAAGGAAGTTAATCATAACTTAACAATAGACTGAAGCCTACTAAAGAAAAACATCCACACAAGTTTAATTCGACTAACCGGATATAAAAAGCAAAATTCTAAATGAATGACATCGTTTGTGTTGATATCACTTTACAATTCAGAGGCAAACCTCTTTTGCTGTGACCAAAAAATCATTTCAAAATAGTCTGATTTCTATTAAATGTTTTTATTTCCTTAAAAGTTAGAGGTATTTATTTATATATCTGTCTCTGCTTTGTATCTCAAAAAACACAATAAGTAATTTTATAGCGAAGAAAAACATATCTTCTATCCAAAGATTTTTTGTCTCTTCAGGGTTGTGTACTTGTTGCTTTATGCAGATATTTTGTAGTAGAGTTATTGTGACAGCTGGTTTTTAAGGAACGCATTTTTAATATTTTCCGGTGGTGTTTTTTGATTAAAAAAAGGAAAGAAATACATGCTATTGAGGCTTCTCTGTTTTAATTGTAATTTTATTGAGACTAAAACTGGGAATAATTACCTGGGAATCTCCTTTCCAAAAATAGTCACACAATGTTGAAATTAGTCTGCCAGTCGCTCAGGGGGTAAAATCCCTTGCATAATGATTGGAGTAATATGAATGAAATGAACAGTGCAATGGCCTTGGTAAAAATGATTTCAATATTTAAACAGCAGCTGTCGTCCTGGAGGAAAAGCACGATGGTAGCCTAGCCTATTACACTTCCGAAATGGTCTTGATTGACAGGCCTCTATATCTTTAATTTCCCCCCGAAATTCGAATGATATACAGTATTATTAAATGACGTCGGTGTCACACTATAGCCTATGTCCCGCTGCTTTGAAACTGTTTAGACACACACACACACACACACACACACACACACACACACACACACACACACACACACACACACACAAGATTTAGGCACTGGTCAAGCAAGCAAAGAGAGTATATAGCCTATATGTGATTTTTTTTTTCTCTCCTGTGCATGTATTCTGTGCTGCTCCTCGCTGGCTCCTGGCTGAAAGGCGCTCTCCCCAGAGAGGGGGCAGGTGTTACTCCAGACGAGCCAAGACAACCAAATTACTGGCCGTCTGGCACCTCCCGTGGGAAACAGAGAGGGAGAGGGGATGGAGGAGAGATGGAAATTTATGAGCGGGCAAGCACATCCATGTAATATTGCCAAATATGAGCAAAGATCCAAATCTTTGTATTTATTTCTGATGTATTGCCATCAATTCTGCTAAGGATTGTGGTCTAATAATGTAGGCCAAGGTTAGATCAGGCGCAACATTTGCACATGGTGTTTTTTAAATAGAATAATATTTAATAAACAAACGATTAAATGAATATACCAAAGTAAATAAATAAATATATGTGATATGAACATTAAATATGTATGTCAACAAACCTTAGGCGATTTGCACGAGAAGAATTCGTTGAGGTAAGCGGGGGGGATCTCTTTGGCCAATATTATTAACCGTGACGAGGGGAAAACGAATGGAGAACTTTGTGCAAGTCAGTGGGCATCTTACATAATTTTGATGCTATATGATTTACTTGCAATATGAACACCTTTAAGATTAGAGATGTTTTCTGCCTTCAGAAGGTTATTCATTCACAATAAACTAAAGTAGAGAAATTAAATGTTGGCCTATCCCTTATTCATTACTCCAATTCTATTACATTACATTCAACCACTGGACGTCCTCTTCAGCCTTGTAAGGAACATATCCAGACGCCCAGACGCTTCTCAAATGCTCTGTCTAAACGCGAATACCGCTGGCACGCTGTACAGTTTCAGGAAACATTTAGAACAGCACTTTTATATAAGCGATAAATAATTTTCAAATACAAAATATACACTTACGGTATGCAGTTTAGGAAAGTTGCATCCGATCAGGCCAACGTAGACCACACTTCCTCCCCTCCAATTGTCTGCTTCAAATGTCTGCAATGGAGCATAAATGGGGAGGAAGTTTCCTACCTTGGCTGGGGGCTATGCAACTTTCTAAACTGCGTATTTGAAATATTATTTATCCCTGATGTGAAAGTTATGTATTGCAAGCGAGGATTATTACTGTTTCTTAATAACGTTAAAACAGAGCGTCGGGATTGTTGTTCATTTATCCAGCTGTGGCCCATACATTCAAATGAGAACTCATTGGTATACTCCCCTTGGGTTTTAGAGAGCTATTGTAGGCCTAGAGGCGATTCCTTATAGAAAATGCTACTTGCACAGGCTGAAAACAGTTCATGATGCATCCACATAGAAATGGATTTCCAGGCCTAGATCTTTGATTGGATCATGTTCTGATTTATTGTTCACATTTACTGCATCTTTTACAGAGTTCCAATACATATGAGGTGTATTCCATAAGCATTTTCCTGTGAGATGGTAAGAACCTTATCCTTTCTCCTCTCACTTGTGTTAACACTTCCTGGTTACCTTTGTACCATGTGACCATAACCACAATGTGAGAATTTCCCTAGTGTACAAAACAAGTGAAAACATCCCTAGACAGACAAGATATACACAACACATGAAATGAGCACATAAGAAGGCCAAAATGGCTCAGACGCCACCATGGCAGACTCATCTATCACCAGCATAGGCTCATTCATGAATGGTTGGAGGCATCTTCAAATTGGTTTAGAGCAGGTGTGTCACGTGTACTGATGACCCATCAACCCTATGATTTCTCTCTCTCTCTCAGGGCATCTATGGAACCAAGGGAAATGTCAAAGGGAAGATCTCAATTCCATACCTCCTAACGTCCTCTCTCCTCAACTCAATCGTCAAGTTTGCAGATGACACTACAGTGGTAGGCTTGATTACCAACAACGACGAGATGGCCTACAGGGAGGAGGTGAGGGCCCTCGGAGTGTGGTTTCAGGAAAATAACCTCACACTCAACATCAACAAAACAAAGGAGATGATCGTGGACTTCAGGAAACAGCAGAGGGAGCACCCCCCCTATCCACATAGACAGGACAGTAGTGGAGAAGGTGGGAAGTTTTAAGTTCCTCGGCATACACATCATGGACAAACTGAAATGGTCCACCTACACAGACAGCGTGGTGAAGAAGGCGCAACAGCGCCTCTTCCACCTCAGGAGGCTGAAGAAATTCGGCTTGTCACCAAAAACACTTACAAACTTTTACAGATGCACAATCGAGAGCATCCTGTCGGGCTGTATCACCGCCTGGTACGGCAACTGCTCCGCCCACAACTGTAAAGCTCTCCAGAGGGTAGTGAGGTCTGCACAACTTATCACGAGGGGCAAATTACCTGCCCTCCAGGACACCTACACCACCTGATGTCACAGGAAGGCCAAAAAGATCATCAAGGACAACAACCAACCGAGCCACTGCCTGTTCACCCCACTATCATCCAGAAGGCGAGGTCAGTACTGGTGCATCAAAGCTGGGACGAAGAGACTGAAAAACAGCTTCTATCTCAAGGCCATCAGACTGTTAAACAGCCATCACTAACATACTGACTGAAATCTCTAGCCACTTTAATAATAAAAAATGGGATGTAATAAATGTATCACTGGTCACTTTAAACAATGCCACTTTATATAATGTTTACATACCCTACATTACTCATCTCATATGTAAATACTGTACTCTATACCATATACTGCATCTTGCCTATGCCATTTGGCCATCACTCATCCATATATTTATATGTACATATTCTTATTCATTCCTTTACACTTGTGTGTATAAGGTAGTTGTTGTGAAATCGTTAGATTACTTGTTAGAAATTACTGCACGGACGGAACTAGAAGCACAAGCATTTCACTACACTCAAATTAACATCTGCTAACCATGTGTATGTGACCAATACAATTTGATTTGATTTGAGACACAAAAATAAAACAGCTTGCTTGGTCCCTTCCCATCATGCCTCACATCCTCTTCTTTGATTGGGTCATGTTCTGATTTATTGTTCACATTTATTGCATCTTTTACAGAGTTCCTCCTCCTTCTCACTATCCTCAGGTGGCTGCTGTAATAAGGGAGGGGGTCCTTGCTTCGAATCTCCTTATCTGAGGAGAAGTGATGGAAATGTTTTTTTGTCATGTCCAAGGTCTCTCCTAGTCTTGTAATCAGAAAGGCTCTACACATGCAGCAAGATGACCTTAGCTTCTTTGGGACTGGGGGGCTGTATTGAGTAGCTTGGATGAATAAGATGCCCAGAGTAAACTGCCTGCTACTCAGACCCAGTTGCTAATATATGCATATTATTAGTATATTTGGATAGAAAACACTCTGAAGTTTCTAAAACTGTTTGAATGATGTCTGTGAGTATAACAGAACTCATATGGCAGGCAAAAACCTGAGACAAAATCCAACCAGGAAGTGGGAAATCTGAGGTTTGTAGTTTTTCCAAGTCATTGCCTATCGAATATACAGTGTCTATGGGGTCATATTGCACATCCTAATGCTTCCACTAGATGTCAACAGTCTTTAGAACCTTGTTTGATGCTTCTACTGTGAAGGAGGGGGGAATGAGAGCTGAATGAGTCAGAGGTCTGCCAGAGTGCCATGAGCTGATCACGCACGCTCACATGAGAGCGACCTGCATTCCATAGGATTTCTACAAACAAAGGAATTCTCCGGTTGTAACATTATTGAAGATTTATGATAAAAACATCCTAAAGATTAATTCTATACTTCGTTTGACATGTTTCTACGAACTGTAATATGACTTTTCATCTGAACTTTCGCCTGGACTTGCCCGCGCCTCGTGAGTTTGGATTGTGTACTAAACGAGCGAACAAAAAGGAGGTATTTGGACATAAATTATGGACTTTATCGAACAAATCAAACATTTATTGTGGAACTGGGATTCCTGGGAGTGCATTCTGATAAAGATCATCAAAGGTAAGTTAATATTTATACGGCTATTTCTGACTTCTGTTGACTCCACAACATGGCGGATATTTGTATGGCTTGTTTTGTTGTCTGAGCGCTGTACTCAGATTGTTGCATGGTGTGCTTTTTCAAAAAGCTTTTTTGAAATCTGACACAGCGGTTGCATTAAGGAGAAGTTTATCTAAAGTTCCATGCATAACACTTGTATTTTCATCAACATTTATGATGAGTATTTCTGTAAATTGATGTGGCTCTCTGCAACATGTTGTGTTTTGGAAGCAAAACATTACTGAACCAATGTAAACTGAGATTTTTGGATATAAATATGAACTTTATCGAACAAAACATACATGTATTGTGTAACATGAAGTCCTATGAGTGTCATCTGATGGAGATCATCAAAGGTTAGTGATTCATTTTATCTCTATTTCTGCTTTTTGTGACTCCTCTCTTTGGCTGGAAAAAATGGCTGTGTTTTTCTGTGACTAGGTACTGACCTAACATAACCGTTTGGTGTGCTTTCGTCGTAAAGCCTTTTTGAAATCGGACACTGTGGCTGGATTTACAACAAGTTTATCTTTAAAATGGTGTACAATACTTGTATGTTTGAGGAATTTTAATTATGGGATTTCTGTTGTTTTGAATTTGACGCCCTGCAATTTCACTGGCTGTAGGCAAGGTGGGACGCTACCGTCCCACATATTGTTCACATTTATTGCATCTTTTACAGAGTTCCTCCTCCTTCTCACTATCCTCAGGTGGCTGCTGAAATAAGGGAGGGGGACCTTGCTTCGAATCTCTTTATCTGAGGAGAAGTGAGGGAAATGTTTTTTTTTGTCATGTCCAAGGTCTCTCCTAGTCTTGTAATCAGA
Source organism: Oncorhynchus mykiss (assembly GCF_013265735.2). Lineage (NCBI taxonomy): Eukaryota > Metazoa > Chordata > Actinopteri > Salmoniformes > Salmonidae > Oncorhynchus > Oncorhynchus mykiss. The sequence goes on from NC_048571.1 coordinate 17,102,834, forward strand.
AAGGCTCTACACATGCAGAAAGATGTCTTTCGAATACAGTACGTCTGTCTGTCAGTCAGTCAAAGCTTCTTATACATTGGCCCTTTATCGTTTCTCTAATCGCTTTCTCCTACATTTGACCTCAAATAAACCAGCCTTCCTTGGAATTACTAATTAAATGAAATGCTGGTAGACTGTTTAACTGTTACTTGAATGAATCCCTCTTGTTGTTTCTTTAACAACATTAACATTCTCAAAATGGGATGTGTAATTCAACATACTGTGTTCAATTTGGCATGGCCCTGTACAATGGAGAGTATTTCATACTATACATGTTTTAGATTGCCTGCCATAGTCTCCCAACAGAGATATTTCACATAGTGAATATATTCTCTTCTCCTCAGATAGTAAACCAACCAGCATCATTCTGGCCAACCTTAGCCTCAGACTCCTGTTCAAGCTTATTAAGTAGACAGTCCATCTGTACTTGCCATAAACTGTAAGACCATTTGTGTTCCCTTCCCCATCCCAAAAGGTTCTGTTGCACCGCCATCGGCCCCCTTCAATTTATTCTTTACAAACTCATGAGAGGGGAGAACCCAACAGACAGGCAGACAGACAAACATGGCCCAAACCGCTGTGGGCAGTGAACAGACTGCGAGTGTGACCGGTGCATATGTGTTTGTGTGTGAGAAAGAGCCCTATTGCTTCCCCCTTTTCACCGTGGATTATGTCATGGCGGAGGCCAACAAGTGACCATATGTCAGGAAGTGTGCAGACGGCCTGGGATGACTATGACCATTATCAACATTTGGCCGTCCCCTCCCGTTCATCATTCAGGTAGACTCCTTTAAAGCCTGGAGTAGGAGACACACACATTCTTTCATTCTATGGGGCTTGATAGCTTTGTGTGAATTTGCTAGGGACAAAAAATATGACAACAAACAGCCATATGTTCCCTGTGTGAGGACTAGAGGAACAGCATTTGAGGGTTTTGTACCTCTGTTTTTTTATCCTTTACCTTTTTTCTCTCCAGTCTGGATATTATAACAATTATCAATGTTCAAGGCACCCCCCCCCCATCCTCTCCTCCACTCCTGCTTCCTCCTCTCCTCTTTTCGTCCACCCCATCGGAGGTGTGTGTTGTGAAGTGTGTGTGGGTCCTTGAAGCAGCGAGCAGCACACAGCAGGACAAAGGCAGGTCCATGTGTTGAAATGCGACCCACGGGATGGGACGCATTATCCCTGCGCACTTCACCAGCAGGGTCCCAGGGCTCGAGCTGGCTCGTGGCCCTTTGTCTCCAAACAGATGGAAACGGGCAGAGAGGCGAAGAGGAGAGGAGGAGGAGAGACACGGGAAGAGATGAATGGAAACGGGGAGGGGGGGGGGGGGGGGCGAGTCAGTCTGTTCTCATTAACTCTGGGTATTGAAGGCGTCGCGGCCCTCACAATGCGTCAGCAGCCCTGGATGGTCCCGCTCTCATTCAGACTCACGCTCCTACCATCTGTACAGTGGACATGTCATAAGGTGTGTGTGCAATGCATTCATTATACAAAACTACACGTCCCAATCTGGCACGTTAATATGCCATATTCATGAGCTTTGAATTTGTTTACGATTTGTTTTCCAATTGTTGTGTCTTTGATGCTTCCAGCTTTAAAATGGTAAACAATACTTTGATTATTTCTGACCACAAATAATGCATTTTCAGTCCTGATGGTGCATTTGAGGCCGTTGAAATAGAAATGTTCAATGTTCAATGTAAAATGACATGGAGGAGAGAAAAATTGAAAAGAACTCATAGATGTATCTCAATAGAATTGTTCTTGCTCTTGCCTGCACACATGCCCAGACCAATAAAAAAGGAGCACAACCATTTGTCACATTTTGATGGTAGAGCAGGCAAACTAAATTCAAAATAAGCAAATATAAATAATTTGTCACACACACTGAATGAAATTGCAGTGAGAATCTCTCATTTTGGGGAGAATCCCAAATAACATCCTTGTTGATGTGTGTTCGTGTGTGTGTGTGTGTTTGTGTGTGTGTGTGTGTGTGTGGTCTCATAAGCTGCATTTCTTTTCACTTCGTCTTCATTTTACATGCCTTCATTTCTCTTTTTTCTTTTTACCAAAATCACTAAACTCATAAACTGTGTGTCTTCGGAGAGGCATCCATCCATCTTCCGGACACTAAATTTAATGATCTCATGGGCCCACCTTGCATGCTCAATAGAGACCATCTGCACTCAACGCTTACCTTCTTGAATAAAAGCAAAATCTGATAGTGGGTGCTGTGACTCACACTACACGCGTGCCTAGTTAAATGCGAGTGCTTGTCTCACACATCCGTAGTACTGTCTAATCAGATGAACTGCTTTCACTCAAAATGATTGATTGGTGAGGGGTCTCTTTTGTCAACTTATGCTGTCCTATTTAATTAATTAATGCTTAGTTGAGAAAATCAAGACAATGTTGTTCGCAAACTTGCAATGATAATAAATTGCCAATATAGTTTGTTCTTGTTGCTGTTAGCCAGTGTTTAGAATTTGCTGAAGATGGCCGGCAGGCCATTTTTTTTAAACGCAAAAATAATCACTGATGTGATCTTCCTGTCTGGGTTGGCGCCCCCCCCCCCTTGGGTTGTGCCGTGGCGGAGATCTTTGTGGGCTATACTCAGCCTTGTCTCAGGATGGTAAGTTGGTGGTTGAAGATATCCCTCTAGTGGTGTGGGGGCTGTGCTTTGGCAAAGTGGGTGGGGTTATATCCTTCCTGTTTGGCCCTGTCCGGGGGTGTCCTCGGATGGGGCCACAGTGTCTCCTGACCCCTCCTGTCTCAGCCTCCAGTATTTATGCTGCAGTAGTATATGTGTCGGGGGGCTAGGGTCAGTTTGTTATATCTGGAGTACTTCTCCTGTCCTATTCGGTGTCCTGTGTGAATTTAAGTGTGCTCTCTCTAATTCTCTCTTTCTCTCTTTCTTTCTCTCTCTCGGAAGACCTGAGCCCTAGGACCATGCCTCAGGACTACCTGAAATGATGACTCCTTGCTGTCCCCAGTCCACCTGGCCGTGCTGCTGCTCCAGTTTCAACTGTTCTGCCTTATTATTATTGGACCATGCTGGTCATTTATGAACATTTGAACATCTTGGCCATGTTCTGTTATAATCTCCACCCGGCACAGCCAGAAGAGGACTGGCCACCCCACATAGCCTGGTTCCTCTCTAGGTTTCTTCCTAGATTTTGGCCTTTCTAGGGAGTTTTTCCTAGCCACCGTGCTTCTACACCTGCATTGCTTGCTGTTTGGGGTTTTAGGCTGGGTTTCTGTACAGCACTATATATATCAGCTGATGTACGAAGGGCTATATAATACATTTGATTTGATTTGATAATGCAAAATATGACACAAAATGTTTCATGTGTTGATTATCAAAGTATAAAACTAAAGTAAAACATAAACTATTCTATTCTAAAGGTCATGTTAAAGGTCATGTTATTTATCTATCCTTGCCAACATAAAACATTATCTCAAACCCCAATATATTTTAAAAACAACAACATAAGGTGGTCCCAAAGGCACCTCCTTTGGAAAGGAACAGCTTGTGCAGTGCTGCATGTTATACTGTAATGAAACTGTACTACTCTGATATGGCCAGAGCGGGGCGCACTAACCTTACAATGTGAGAAAACCCAATGCTCAACTTTATGTTCTGTTGTAATGAGGTATCCAGGCTATTGACCAAACATGTCATATAGTCTCAGGAATCGACCTTGACTAATATGCGGCAAGTAGCCTAGTAGTTAAGAGCTTTGGGCCAATAACTGAAAGGTTGCTGGTTTGAATCTCAGAACCAACTAGCTGAAAAATCTGTCTGTACTCTTGAGCAAGGTCACTTAACCCCAATTTCTCCTGTAAATTGCTCTGGATAAGACTGTCTGCTAAATGATGTAACTGTGTGATGAGTGAGTTTTAGGAGCCTATTGGTAGTCTTATGCCTTCTTGTTTTCACCTCATGTTTCTGTCAACATACAGGTAAATAACCCTGATGATCCACTTTTATCCACCTCACCATTCATTGAACCTTAGAATGACATTATGTACTTGTCAGTTAAACCTCTTTTCCCCAGCCTCTGTGTTTGCATGGCCCTCAGTGGGGAGGGACAGAAAGGAAGGATCAGGGGGTCATGTCCCGGTCATGACCTTTATTCTCTGCTGAGGGGAGGAGGTATTTTTGGGGGTGGGGGGCTGAAGAGGCCAAAATACACATGTCATCACATGACAGCAGCTTTGTTGTGTTAGATTTGATTTACATTTGTATTATAAATGAATAATACACTAAACCCGTTTGGAACAGTTCCTAGTATTTCCTGTTCCACGCGTCTGGGTGGGGGAGAGGGGAAATAGTTGAGAATCGATTGGTCTTCAGAGCAGACTCCTTGCCAATGAGGTGCTCTGAAGGTTTTTTGCAGACCGACACATGATTGACACCATCTGACCTTGACTAGCATAGAGGCTCTGGAGGTCCGAGGGAAGAAAACCCCCCACATTATTTACATTCCCCTTTAAGAGCCAGCTCTAAGGCTTCACTGAGCTCTTTGTTGTCTTTCACTGACTGGAACCAAGCACCCTACTATATCTCTCCAAGGTCTGATGGACTGCACTGATAAAACATGATGCTAATCACTCATCTGCTTTGTTCATGTTGCAATGAGATAAACCATGATGGTACTCAAGCAAGAGGATGACACTTTATATAACAGGATACATTTAATTATTCTATCTATCTATATAATGGGATAAGCCTCGTGAATGCACCACCCACAAACACAGGGCTTTCCAGAGGGTGGTGCGGTCTGCACAACACATCACGGGGGGAAAACTACCTGCCCTCCAGGACACCTACACCACCCAATGTCACAGGAAGGCCAAAAAGATCATCAAGGACAACAACCACCCAAGCCACTGCCTGTTCACCCGCTACCACCCAGAAGGTGCATCAAAGCTGGGACTGAGAGAGTGAAAAACAGCTTCTATCACAAGGCCGGGACTGAGAGACTGAAAGACAGCTTCTATCTCAAGGCCATCAGACTGTTAAACAGCCATCACTAGCACAGAGAGGTTGCTGCCTACATACAGACTTGAAATCATTGGCCACTTTAATAACTGGATCACCAGTCACTATAATAATGCCACTTTAATAATGTTTACATTTCTTTCATTACTCATCTCATATGTATATACTGTGTTCTATACTATCTATTGCATCTTAGCCTAAACCGCTCTGTCATTGCTCATCCATATAATTATATTTAAATATTCTTATTCCATTCCTTTACTTAGATTTGTGCGTATTAGCTATCTGTTGTGGAATTGTTTGATATTACTTGTTAGATATTGCTGCACTGTCGGGACTAGATGCACAAGCATTTCGCTACACTCGCAATAGCATCTGCTAACCATGTGTATGTGACCAAAACAATTTGATTTGAATGTTCATATTCGGATTAATTAATAACAGTTATGCAAGGCTAAGTGCATATATGACTTGCAATGCAAGAATACAATGCATGTAATGTGCACTTCACTGAAAACATCCCCCGGAGACAGGAGGGTGAATGTTGTTTTACTTTCCCTGGTTTCCATGGCACCAAACCCTAAGCTATTTGCACTCTCCTGTCACTTGTCCCACTTCAGCCATTTGTGACATGTCCACCTAACAGAGCCGAGCTGTGGGTGTTTCTGACACTCACCGAAGGTGTTGAATGTTTGGTCAGCGCAAAACACAACTTTGAAATGTGGGTGTGAACTGGACTCTGAATCAGAAATTAATTGCAAACACCTGTAAAGTCATTTGGTCCTGCGGTTTTATCCTGTTTTACTATATTTGCATTGTACAGCCTACTGTAATCCATTGACAGTTCACAGTCATCACCATTCCCCCCTAGCGCACCATTGTCGCACTACACATTTCCCTTTCTCTCATCATGTAAGTGCTGCCCCCTGTACAACGGCTTGAACCCGGGCTGGTCCCTGACTGTACCGTGTGCTCGAAGGGAGAACTATTTCGTTTACATTTTTGGATGAAATCTCTTCTTGGAATGGTTTACCTCCAGTGAAGGTGAGTAGCCCTGCGCGAAACAGTCAGAATTCCAACGTCTGCATCTCACGCTGAGTAGTTGTTCGTTGAATTTTATGAGTGCGATTGAGCCCGATGTAAATTGGGAGTTTGGTTGGCTTGTTCCTGCTTCATGTAAGCTACACTACTACTTATTTTTCTTCGGTGAAAATTCGTTTTTTTTGTTTTACAGGTAGACAGGCCTACATTGTATTAGTACAACCTACGAGTAACCGTTTGTGTTGCTACATGAGCTGTAGGCTACATGTGGAGAGAAAAGGTGATTTAGAATTCCCTCAATCTAAAGGACTGCAGTCAGCCAATGTAGGGTGTAAAGTTAACCCTTGAAAGTCATCTAAAGCAGGAGTTAATATTTTCAAAAAGCGTTACAATTAGAATGACAATAGTCGCGTGTTGTTCAATTCAATTGCTTCAATAATAACCTAACTCAAAAGTCTCAAACAAATTTTCGGACTTAACTTTGAACCACTTTCTTGCACACGGTTGACCGAATTCGTTTGTAGTTCAGTCTGCTTATCTCGTTACCATCGGCGACAGCGTTGCGTCTCCAGAAACAATGTTGCACAGTGGTTCATTGATATCATTCACTCGCGTGCCGACAGTTTCATTTCATAAACATTTATCCTTAAACATTAACTTGCTCTTTTTAACATTTTAGTTATCGAACCAACTGTCTGGGCAGGGCTCAGGAGGCCTAGCAGAGACCAGGGAGTTTCCTATGGAAGTCAGCCATTTGGGTTACAGGTAGGGTCAGGCAGAGAAACAACTGTATAACCTCACTACAGTCTGATTATGCTGTTGTATGAAAATGACAGTCCAATCCGAAAACTGGCACTTTGCATTAGGTAGAGTAGGGAATAAATGAGTAGAATTCCCATGATTTGCCTTCACCACATACTTGGTGTTAGCCAGGCTGTAGTAAAGGTGTAACAATGTAATGTAAAGTGCTACCTGAACCTTAACATACAATAGACCGGTATGGTAATTCATCTGAACAGACCGTGAAGGACCACAGTAGATGGTACACCTCTGTGTTGAATAAACAAACCCAAACCAACACATTTACTCAGTGTTTAAGATGATTTCATAAGAATAGGAGACTGTGTGAATACGATGTAGCTAACCTTCATAAATTCTCTAGATGCTCAGATGGAATTGACTCCAATATACAGCTCTATTGAAACTCCACGGCCCCCAGGTGCAGTAAGGAACCAGGATGGTTGGTTGGTGGTAGTGCTTAGGAAACGCTGAACAATTAAACTCCCTTTGTGTTGTTCAACATGACTGACTTGTCTCAGACAAGAGAATACACTCACGAGTGAAAATGTAAGTATCTTCCTATCTGACCATGAATAATTCACTGAAGCCATTATCATCTCTTTTAACTTTACACCGAGCCTAATGTCAGGGAAATGGGATTATAGGTAGTTTCCTTGTGGCATTTGAACATGACATGCTCCTGCAGCGCTCTCCATTCTGGTAGGCTAAGTGGCTTCAGTTTGTGTGTCTCTTCACATTTGCAAAGAGAATATTTTAAAGCTGATGACATGATAACTGTCATAAGCTCCTCGTGTGAGTGATCGTCAACATGGATGGGGAGGGATACTGCCCCTGTGAGAGCTTTAGGTGTAGTATTGTGGTATTTGTGCCGGTGATCAAGAGAGATGTGATTGCAAACCAGGTGGGAATTGCTTGAAGGAGTAATCACAGATCAAGTGCCTCTGCTCAGCTACAGAAGTACAGAGAGACAGCTGCATCCTGGGAAAAAGTCCAAGAGGACATCTTTCACCATAATCTTAGATAATGTGCGACCATACAAAGTACATACAACAGCAAGAAGGGGGTTCTTCATCTTATCTTATTTTAATCCTGTATGTTTGGAAGCCAAAGTACTGCAACACAGACGGTAACACTGCTGCAACATTACAGTAACAGGCTACACCTTGGAATCTAGCTCTTTTATTCTGCAGTGCTTTCTCCTCTTTTTGAGCTTATCATTTTATATAGAGAAATCCCAGTTTAATTGTTATGCTCCTCATGTGCTATGAGAGTTGTCTCTTAAGGCTCTAAGGCTGTGTTTAGACGGGCAGCCCAGAACAGATATTTTTCAGATCTGATTGGTCGAAAGACCAATTAGTGGGAAAAAAAGATCAGAATAGAGCAGCCTGTCTGAACTCGGCCTTAATAACCTGTGGTGTCTGCCTCTCTTGTGGTGTCTGCCTCTCTTGTGAGTCCCAAAATGGCACCCTCTTCTCTTTATAGTGCAGTACTTTTGACCAGGGCCCATAGGAAGGCTATATTCCCTATATAGCACACTACTTTTGACCAGAGCCGTATGCGCCTGGTCAAAGGTAGTGCACTATAAAGGGAATAGGGTTCCATTTGGGCCTCTGTTTCTCTGCATCTCTGACACGAATGAATGGCCGGGAGAGAGGGTGACATTCTGGAATGTGGATACAATTAATGGGTTCATTTGCTCCATGGACAGCATCTCGATCACCATGTGATTCCGAGGAACACATTTAGTCGCTGACTCGTGTTTCTTCCCTCGGTCGAACCCCCCCGCCCCACCCCCCCCCCACCCCTCCGGCGTCTCAGATGAATCATGTTACCTTAATAAGTCGTCATCTCTCCCGTGTTCAGCTTGTCTTTCATTACGCTTGTGTTAGATTGGAGTTAATAGAGTCCAAGTAGATTTTACAGTGAGAAGTATGATTGGACGTGTGTGTGTACAGTATGTATGCGTGTGCATGCATTCTCAATGAATATTGTTTAATGTGAAAGAAACAGGGCAGGAAGGGCGTGCCTCGTTGGGAGCTGCTTGTACAAATGTCAGTGTTGTCATTTTGTCCTCCAGTGATTGGAGCGCTCCTCAATGTATTGCAGCTAAAGGTCTTAGTTTCTCACATCCGCACCACCACAACACAGCTGTTTGCCTCTGATACATATGGCCTAGCTGGAATACCTTGGCTAATGAAGGTCAGGCATATCATTGGCTGGTAATGATGATGAGCTTTTAATAGGCCTTTTGTTTATGTTGTGGTGAGGTGTGGGAGGGGCTCTGTTGGGCACATGGCACAGCTGTACTTCCTGGTCACAGGCTAGCACAGGAGATGTCTTCAGCCAGGGCTCCCCTTTGTTTCTGAATACCTGCCCCGGTTGGCAGAGCCTTGTGCTTAGACTCGGTCACGAGAGAGAATTCATCTTTTTGGGAAAGTACAGTAGCCTAGTTTCTCTCTTCCCCAGTTTGGGAGAGAGTCCCATCTCCTATTAAAGGCTGTGAGTAGTGAAGGATCTGCAAATTAGGCTGTCATATACAGTGGGATTAGATTACTGTTTTTGGAGCCGGAAGCTTGGTTGAAATTAGAAGACCAATCTGTGGACTCACTGTCGCTGTTGAAACCATGAATGAAGAAACTACCCTTTACGTAAAGAAGAAAAATGCAATACAAATGTTAGTTTTTTTTCACAAGGATTGAACTACATGACTACTCTATCGTTCCTGTGTTGGTCTGTTGTTGTTTTGTTTGCTCTGTAATCAACAGACTGTTACTACAACCTGCTCTGGAGGAAGAAGGATGTGTTGGATGTGTGGGAGGTCTTGAGGATGTGTCTGGGTTTGGATTTGGTTAGTCGGTACTTGATGCGGCTTTGTTAGTGAGCTGACTGGTTAGATGGTTGTTTTCTTGTTTCTTTGCTTTGATGGTGTGCTGCCGCATGTTTGTCATCCTGTGCGTTTCATTCGTGGGAATTTACACTCCCGCAGTTCCTCAAGCATGAATTCCAGAGTCACACCTGTGTGTGTGTGTGTGTGTGTGTGTGTGTTTCTCTACCCTGTAGATCAGTCCCCATGCCTCTCTTTCCCGGCTCTCTGAGGGTGTGGTCCTTCACAGTGAGAGGATGTTTATTCAGTGTAAAAAGGAAAAGAGCGACTGAATGGAGGAAGATAAACAAGGAGGCTCTCATTGGCAGGTTCTGGGCCGCTGCCAGCTTGTCCCACCATAGACCAAATCAGAGGCAGGCAAACGCTGCTGGCTTCGGCTGCCATGGATAACCTGATGGCTTCCCTAAGTAGTGTGTGGGGGGAGGCACACAGAGGCTTCAGCTTTAGTGCTGCACGGCCACTGGCACCACTATAAGTAAAGACCAGGGACCAGATTAGTGTTTCCCTTATAGATCTGTTGAAGACAGCCCTCAAAGCTGCCTTCAGTCACCAACATCTTCAATTGAAACTCATTTCGGCCAAATTCGTTGACATAAAGCAGCTTAGCTGGGCTGTTGGGCAGGTGGTGACTGGCAAGGTGGTGGTGGTATTCTCTCTCTGACCCCCATCTATTTAACCCTGTTAATCCCTGTTTCATCCCTCATTCTTAAAAGGATTAGCACAGGAGATGGAAATACCTCTGTGATGCTGTCTGCAGAACCAGCCTTATTTACTCTGTTCTCTGTCTGCGCTCTGTCTGCGCTCTGTCTGCGCTCTGTCTGCGCTCTGTCTGCGCTCTGTCTGCGCTCTGTCTGCGCTCTGTCTGCGCTCTGTCTGCGCTCTGTCTGCTCCTGTAGCAGTATCTGCAGACCTCAACCCAGGCCCTCTGCCTTATCCTAGCCACAGCGGCTGTAGCCTTGCCTTATCCTTGCCACAGCGTCTGTAACCTTGCCTCACCCTGCCAGAGTGTCTGGAGGCTGTATTTAGCCCTGCTTTACTCTTGCCAGAGTCTGGATTGTCCTACCTGGTCTTTTGACATATCACATCAGATATTTCAGTGCTGATCTGATTGGTTAATTAGTAATAAAAAAAAAAATCATAATTGTGCTACCTGTCTAAAAGCAGCCATTCTGTCTCTCACACCAGAGCTATTTTGTTTGCCTTACTGGCACAGTGACTGAGCTGGCAGCTGGCTCTTCAGTAGAATAAAACAGCTTTAGAGAGGTTTGTCATCATGTTGTTCAGTATTCCCTCCGATGATTCAGACGTTTAAAAGCGTGTCAGCAAGAGTGCTGTCGTTTTTTAAAAATTAAAATAATTAGACTTTGTTTGATAGAACTAGCTTTTTCAATCCCCATGTGCAAGCATACAGACACATACACACACACACACACACACACACACTATATGGGTCATTGTTTACATTCACCCCAACTGCCACTAGTTTCTAGTATTTCTCTAGTTTTCCGTTCTAAGTGGCAGATAAGATGGCACGGGGCAGTATCTTGGATGAGCAGCTCTTTTCAATGAAACGACTGGAACAAATGTGGTTATGAAAGCAGCAGCAGCAGGATGAAAACAGAGGGAGTGCCCCAAGGGAGAGTTCGAGCCCCGCTCTACTTCCCATGGCTTCGGTTGTGACTGCTGCGGTAGTTAATGTGTGCACAAGTGTGCTTTGCTTGTGTAATCGGTGTGAAATGGCTAGCTAGTTAGTGGGGTGCACGCTAACTAGCTAGCCATTTCAGTCGTCACTGGCACTGAGACAATTAAGTAGTTGTTTCTGCAGCTTTTGTGGAGCGATAGGTAACGATGCTTCATGGGAGGCAGTTGTTAATGTTAGCAGAGGGTCCCGGGTTCGAGCCCAGGTAGGGGTGAGGAGAGGGACGGAAGCTATACTGATACACTTGTGATATTCCAAAAGTGTTCGAATGTGCATGCATACTATACTGCTAACTCCAAACACGTCAGGACAGCAGGACGTGACTGTGGTGGAGACAGAGAGTGGTGACTGTAGCCCTCTGGTTAATTTCACAACAGATCTGGGTCAGTTAGAGTGGACTTCCTCTGCTGCAAGGTGTCATGGGAGATGGCATGCTTTAAGTGTACTGCCCAGTGAGTGTGCTCTTTCTGGGACATGTTTGTAAATTAAACAAGGTTCACCTTAACCTCTCTCCTTCAGCTCCTTGTTTACATTGAAGATTTCACTAGGGATTTTGGCTCAATACAAGCTGTATACCACAGGAGGCTGCTGAGGGGAGGACGGCTCATAATAAAGGCTGGAATGGAGTAAATGGAATGACATCAAACACCTGGAAACCATGTGTTTTAATGGTTTTGATACCATTCTATTGATTCCGCTCCAATCATTACCACGAGCCTGTTGTCTCTAAGGTGCCACCAGCCTCCTGTGCTGTATACATTATTTATCACCTGTGTTACAATACAACATATGTTATCGCTTTGTCAACGCTCCTTTCTGAAATGCTACATTTTCATTGAATTCTTCTTTAAATGTGATTGGAGGGTTCTAGGTCAAAATGGAATCCTTAAGGTTACGGTTATCAGCTCTTCTGCCATATTATTGCATTGATGGGTGTGAGTTTATGTAACGGGCGCCGTTCACCTTCCTGTCCCGTTACCTCCAGCTGTTAGAGGCTCTCTGTCTGGACGAGGCCCCATCTCTGATGCCACAGAGAACCGACCCCTCACCTCCCTATATGCCTCAGCCCTGATGGTTTACCTGCTGTGTGTGTACGTATGTCCCCAGCTCTCCCTGCCCCGTAGGAGTGTACGCTACAACTCACTTGTCTCTCTGTTTCCCCATGCATTGTTACTCAGCCCTAATGGTTTACCTGCTGTGTGTGTACGTATGTCCCCAGCTCTCCCTGCCCCGAAGGAGTGTACGCTACAACTCACTTGTCTCTCTGTTTCCCCATGCATTGTTACTCAGCCCTAATGGTTTACCTGCTGTGTGTGTACGTATGTCCCCAGCTCTCCCTGCCCTGAAGGAGTGTATGCTACAACTCACTTGTCTCTCTGTTTCCCCATGCATTGTTACTCAGCCCTAATGGTTTACCTGCTGTGTGTGTACGTATGTCCCCAGCTCTCCCTGCCCTGAAGGAGTGTACGCTACAACTCACTTGTCTCTGTTTCCCCATGCATTGTTACTCAGCCATGTGCGTAATCGTAATCTCGTTATTTCACCACGTCTGTTTCTACTCTTTCCTTTTCACCCTGTTCACTCCCCTCCGTTCCCTCTTATCTTCAGTCATTTAAGAACAACTGTTATATCATATCCTCCTGTATATGTAATCAAATCAAGGGCACCCAATAAACGCTCTTATCAGACCTGCATCTCCTAGTGGATGCTGTAAAGTCTTTAGCCAGGCCTGGGAGTAGAACTAATGGTATGGAATTAGTGGGGAGTTTTTTTTGTCCTGCCTTTGATATTGAAATCCACTTGATGTTTGAGTTTCGGTCCTCCTCTGCATCCACACAGCTTTTTAGCATTTGTCTGGGAGATTTATCCTCATGGGAAAGAATGTTTCCAATGTTATAGACTTAAACACAGAATATAGGCCTGAAGCTATATTCAATATTTTACTGCATCTGTTTGTGTGTTGGCTGGTTGTCTCAATTCCCCTCTGAAAGCTTCTTGGTTTAATAATGTGATAGTGTTTGGTGGTTTCACCTGGAGCACTTTGTCTGTGTGATGATGTCACGCTAGTGGAATGGAAGAGAGGAGAGCCTCGCCTCGCTGCTGGAGCTGGTCACTGCCAGATTTCCCTCTGGAGATGGCTCTCATTGATAAGGCTGGGGCTGTGTGTGTGTGTGTGTGTGTGTGTGTGTGTGTGTGTGTGTGGGGGGGGGGGGGGGGGGGGGGGTGTAGGTGAGGGCAGTGGGGTTTTGCTCTCCATCCGACTATTGTTTTGTTGAAGCTCCAAACATAGACCTGCATGTGCTCTGCACAACATTCCAATTCAATCTCTCTTCTCATAGGCCAGTCTGTCTGTGGAAAGGTCTATTTGTTGAGGGAGGGGTTCATAGCTAGGTCTGCTGCTGTTCTGTTGTTTGTGGGTGTGCTTAGTGCTTAAACTCTCTGTGAACTACTGTAGGTTTGAGTTGTCAATTAGGTTAGAAGTAAGAAGAGCCTTTCACAATTGACCTTTTTATATTAGAATCAACAGAAACTAGTCCAATGGTTTCAAGGCTCTCCTGTCAAGCTTCATTTGGTGTGTGTGTGTGGGAGGAATCGCACAATCTTCATTAAAATAAAGATTTCCCCAGCCTGCCTAATGGGAATGTAGAAAATGCTGCTTAAATGAAGCGTTTGTGTTTTTCTCATATTTATCTCCTGGAATGTTCATTACAGAGTAAAAGGCAAAGTGGAAGCTATGTGCAGAGATATCTGCAACACACATCCATGTTTTTCAGTATCAACTGGGCTGTTGTAGATCACCATTTCAACCCAAAACTCTGTCCATAGTCTGTCCTCTGACCAGACCTGGCTGTCTCTCTCTCTCTCTGTCTCCTCCCCAGGTTGATGTTTCCTAGTCGGGAACCCCCAGGGTTGCTTTCAAGATTGACCCCCGACAGCTTGCGGCCTCTGCCAATCTCCTGAGCGAGCTCCGCCTGCCACCGGACAAAACTGCCCACAAGCTCCCGCTGCGTCTGCCTGCGGCAAAGCCCAGCAACCTCCGCGAGGCCCTTGGCCAATCGCCCGGGAGGAAGGACCTCGTCGCCATGGACACGGAGTCCACATACTCAGGGTACTCATACTACTCTGGTCGCTCCCGGGGATCCCACAGACACGGGTAAGAGGAACAAGTTCTTGGCTTTCATATCCTCTCTAGTTTGATGGATAGACGGTCACGGAACCTCTAATAAATTGTTCTCTCTTCCTCGCCTCTGTTTCCTCTCTTTCTCTCCCTCATTCCACTCGGTCTCTGTCCCCTCTTTCCCCTCCCTCCATCTGTCCACCACAGGGCAGTGTGGGGTTATTTGTCTGTCATTAGTGGAATAGCAGTGTCTGACAGGCTCAGGAAGGGAGAGGGGGACAGGTGCTGAAGAGGCCTGACTGATGGCTCAGCTGATACGTGGAGGGCCACAAGCAAGGGGCTCCTGTTCCACACAGCTCCTCCTTTATCCAGCCAGCACATCCCCCTCTCTCTCTCTCCCTCTTCCTTCCCTCTCTCTCTCTCTGGGACCTGTTACCCAGGGGAAAGGATCCCTCTATGGCTGAATCTGGTGGGACCCCCTGAAACCCTCATGTGCTTAATATCTCTCTCGCTCTACCTCTCCCTTGCTCGCTATCTCTCGCTCATTTCCTTTTTCTCTATGCTCTCTTGTCTCTCACGCGCCCACTCGGCTCCAGTCAGTCGCCGATCCCTCGCTCCCAAGCCCCGGACGTGTTGAAAAGCCAGCAGCTGCCCTCCCTCGTTAATCTCCACTTGACCTCCTCTCTCTCCAGTGGTGTCACCACCACTCCCATGGGATAGACGGGGACAGGCGTATCACTGGATGGAGAGGCCTCTCTGCTCCCCTGCCCCAGCGCTCCTCTCACGGTCTCCCGGGGGGAAGATTTGACCTTGTAGTCTGAAGCTAGGCAATGAAAACTGGGCACACTGTTGTAAATGAAAGTGGGCTTTGGTGTGGGGGAGGGGGCACTCACTTTCCCACCCTATCCCCTCTCTTCCTGTATCTGTAACTCTGGAGAGAGTGACTGTCCTAAAGATCACCCTATTCCCTCTCTTCCTGTATCTGTAACTCTGGAGAGAGTGACTGTCCTAAAGATCACCCAATCCCCTCTCTTCCTGTATCTGTAACTCTGGAGAGAGTGACTGTCCTAAAGATCACCCAATCCCCTCTCTTCCTGTATCTGTAACTCTGGAGAGAGTGACTGTCTTAAAGATCACCCAATCCCCTCTCTTCCTGTATCTGTAACTCTGGAGAAAGTGACTGTCCTAAAGATCACCCTATTCCCTCTCTTCCTGTATATTTAACTCTGAAGAGAGTGACTGTGTCCTAAAGATCACCCTATTCCCTCTCTTCCTGTATCTGTAACTCTGGAGAAAGTGACTGTGTCCTAAAGATCACCCTATTCCCTCTCTTCCTGTATATTTAACTCTGGAGAGAGTGACTGTCCTAAAGATCACCCAATCCCCTCTCTTCCTGTATCTGTAACTCTGGAGAGAGTGACTGTCCTAAAGATCACCCAATCCCCTCTCTTCCTGTATCTGTAACTCTGAAGAGAGTGACTGTGTCCTAAAGATCACCTTATTCCCTATATAGTGCACTGTTTCTGGCCAGGGCCCACAGGGCTCTAGTCAAAAGTAGTGCACTATGTAAGGAATAGGGTGCCGTTTGGGCTGCAGGAAGTGAGTGACGGCGATACAGGGCCTCCTTTCTAAACACCTTTCCACTCGCTCCTCTCTCCCACGATGCTAAGGCCACTGGCTGGCCTCTAATTCAATAGACAAAAGAGAAACGCTTGGCTTTGAAAATCTCTGTCTCATCTGAAGTATAATCCTTTTACTCTGACGGGTGCCATGCATGAAGAGGCTTCAGGTTGCCATTGTCTAATTGCATCTGTGCCAGACTTTGATGGATACACACAAACACACACACACAAGCAGACATGTAAACAGCTGTGTGCCTCTCTGAGATCCCGTGTCTGGCCATGGTACACAACTAAAGCTAAAAAACATACTACAGAATTAACTTTGATGGTCCACAGCAGGAGGTGGATTTCTAAGATCTTACCATGGTTCAAGCTGCGTGCTACTATACCGTGTTAAACGTCTCTCCCACTGACTCCGGGTCACTGCCTTGTGTTGTTTTTGCAGTGTTGTCTCTAGTGCGATTTATACACAGGGACCCAGTCAGTCCCCATTGTAAGCCACTGTGCCTCTGTAGACAGTGGTGCTTGGTCATTTGAAGGACATCAGAGTAGTTTTCTAGCTACTGACGATTCTTCCAGACCAAGATCACCTGCCTTTCTGCATCCGCTGTAATGGTGGTGTTGAGTTACGACAGTAACTTCTGAGGCTCCTTTCTCTTCTCCAGAGAGGGGCTCTTCTGTGGCTGTGGAGCGTGCCATTGATCATTGACTAGTGAGTCTCACATTGGTAGTCAGTCATGTGGAAAATTGGCTCTTTTTGATTGGTAGAACTCCAATTATATGGCGGCACACTCTTTTTAACACAGGGAATTGAATGAATTACACTATCTCATGCCAAACTTTTAATCCCTTTGCTGCTTGGGTATTATGGTTCCCCAAACTGTTCCCATTTCTGAGGCAGGCCACATTTTGGAGAGACACCCTATTTCTGGAACTTTCTGATTAGAGTTGATGCTTATGGAAAAGCCAAGTGGAGTGAAAAGTCCCCCTACCCACATGCTGCTTTTTCAATTTCTAACTGAAACTACATTTATTTTAGTCATGGGACTACAGAGCAAGTCAAGAAGAGGGACCCGCCTTGCCTGACTAATGCTATAGTGGAAACACTGGTACATGTCATACAGTGTGTACCCTGTCACCTGATAGTGGAGTTAATCCTAGCCAACAGTCTGGCCTCACCTCGGCTCCTATCACGCACTGCTCCCCGGGCCCCTCTCTCTCTGGCTCAACACTGTGGAGAAGTGTCATTGAGCAATGCTGCCGCCATGGATTCTCCCAGTCAATATGAGGGATGGGCAAATGAATGTGCCATGGCCAGGCATGAAGCTATAGAGACCGTGGCTGTGTTGACCTAGACTTGAGTAAATGGCCTTTGTTAGTTTAATGTTGTCTTTCTATCAGCCACACCTCTTTGCCTGTTCGCCCCCCTTCCTCGTTACAGTTACACAGAGTGAGCAGAGCTGCCAGTGTCATTGAGCGCGGCCACTCAAGGTGAAGTGAAAACGGCCTCTCGCTCTCTGTAATATGATTGTTCTGAGAGTGTGGTTATGTATTTGGCTCCTCATCAGCCTCCTGTTAGCTGACACTGGCAGTAAGTACCTAGCTTCGCGGGCTCTGAGCTCTGCATTGACACGGGGCCTATTTTACACAGGTGTGTGGTTTGGCTGGCCAGCCATGTGGAAAGCGAGCAAATTCATCCAGACTCTTGGCGGAGGAGGTGTAAATTGGCCCCGTTTCCCGCAGCCCAGTGTGTCAGTAAGAGGGGGTGCACAGACAGTGTCAGACTTAACTGCGGGTGTTGCGGTGGAAATCGCTCCCAGGTTTGGCTCTGCCCTAGCTTGCCAGGCTTCCATCCTCCATCTAAAAGCCATATCTGCTTTAGGAAGCCACGCTGGAAGTCAAATTCCTTTTAATCAAATGATACCAGAGGAGGGCTGTAGAATAGCAATGAGGCTGGCTGGCGTTGTGTGTTAATGATGCAGGAGGAGGAGGATGAGAGGAGGAAGAGATGCACATTGATTTGCCCACAAGCTACTTTCTGCCTTCCTGAAGTCTGTTTCTGAAAGGCAGACTGGGATATAAAAAGGGTGCTTGAGACTCTCTCCTTCATCTTCCATCCTACATTGATTTTAAACAATCACACCAGTCATAAGCAGCTGCCTCCAGATGCACCAGTGGATGAGTCATCCAATCTTTACATCGACTCACATATAAACAACTTAACTGATCCTACCCGTATCTAACTTACAACCCCTATGTTTCACATGACCTGGTATTAGATAGAGGGGTATACAAGAAAGGAATATCAATGAGTAAGCCAGCTAACTTTGATTAACCACCAGAAATAACTCGTTCTTTTTTTGTTCATAAAGCTAAACTTAGATATTCATTTTTGGTTGTTGAGTTAAGCTTAAAGGGGGCATGGTCTACTTATTTTTCTAATAATAATTTATTTCCAGAATATTTAGGCAAGTTAGCAGGCTAACTCCTTGATCCTGCATTGTAGTATACCCCTCTACCCAATCCTGGCTGTGCAGTAGTACAGTACCATATAAATGACTACTGTAATAAGTTCCTCACCCACTCTCCTCACCATCATCTACAGTTGAAGTCGAAAGGTTACATACACTTAAGTTGGAGTCATTTAAAACTAGTTTTTCAACCACTCCACAAATTTCTTGTTAACAAACTATAGTTTTGGCAAGTCGGTTAGGATATCTACTGTGTGTGACACAAGTCATTTTTAACAACTGTTTATATACAGATTATTTCACTTATAATTCACTGTATCTCAATTCCAGTGGGTCAGAAGTTTACGTACACTAAATTGACTGTGCCTTTAAACAGCTTGGAAAATTCCAGAAAATGTCATGGCTTTAGAAGCTTCTTATAGGCTAATTGACAATTTGAGTAAATTGGAGGTGTACCTGTGGATGTATTTCAAAGGCCTACCTTCAAACTCAGTGCCTCTTTGCTTGACATCAGGCAAACATCAAAATAAATCAGCCAAGACCCCAGAAAAACAATAGTAGACCTCCACAAGTCTGGTTCATCCTTGGGAGCAATTTCCAAATGCCTGAAGGTACCACGTTCATCTGTACAAACAATAGTACGCAAGTATAAACACCATGGGACCACACAGCCATCATACTCCTCAGGAAGGATATGCGTTCTGTCTCGTTGAGATGAACGTACTCTGGTGCGGAAAGTGCAAATCAATCCCAGAACAACAACAAAGGACCTTGTGAAGATGACGGAGGAAACAGGTACAAAAGTATCTATAGCCACAGTAAAACGATAACCTGAAAGGCCGCTCAGCAAGGAAGAAGCCACTGCTCCAAAACCGCCATAAAAAAGCCAGACTACGGTTTGCAACTGCACATGGGGACAAAGATCGTACTTTTTGTAGAAATGTCTTCTGGTATGATTAAACTAAAATAGAACTGTTTGGCCATAATGACCATTGTTATGGTTGGAGGAAAAAGAGGGAGGCTTGCAAGCCAAAGAAAACCATCCCAACCCTGAAGCACGGGGGTGGCAGCATCATGATGTGCGGGTGCTGTGCTGCAGGAGTGACTGGTGTGCTTCACAAAATAGATGACATCATGAAGGAGAAAATTACGTGGATATATTGAAGCAACATCTCAAAACATCAGTCAGGAAGTTAAAGCTTGGTTGCTAATGGGTCTTCCAAATGGACAATCACCCCAAGCATTCTTCCAAAGTTGTGGCAAAATAGCTTAAGGACAACAAAGTCAAGATATTGGGTGGCCATCACAAAGCCCTGACCTCAAGCCTATAGAAAATGTGTGGGCAGAACTGAAAAAGCGTGTGCGAGCAAGGAGGTCTACAAACCTGACTCAGTTACACCAGCTCTGTCAGGAGGAATGGGCCAAAATTCACCCAACTTATTGTGAGAAGCTCATGGAAGGCTACCCAAAACATTTGACCCAAGTTAAACAATTTAAAGGAAATGCTACCAAATACTAATTAATTGTATGTAAACTTCTGACCCACTGGGAACGTGATGAAAGAAATAAAAGCTGAATTAAATCACTCTACTATTATTCTGACATTAAACATTCTTCAAATAATGTAGTGATCCTAACTAACGTAAAACAGGGAATTTTTACTTCAATTAAATGTCAGGAATTATGAAAAACTGAGTTTAAATGTATGTAAACTTCTGACTTCAACTGTATCTCCCAATAGGGCTCCTCCAATTACTAATCATCATCACTGTCAGTGTGAATGATGATCATGCTCCTCGCTGGACTAATTGTAGCACTAATAATGATATCCATCATTTAATTAAGGATTACTTCGATCTCCGCTTCCTCCTAGATTCAATGTATTAGTTATGAATGGCTCTTGGTGCCTCTCCTGTTATTTCTGGAGTACCATGCAGTGTTGAAGTAATGTAATATCAATGTCCTCTCTGGGAGTCCCCAGTGAAAATGAATGGTACAAAATGCCAATCCACTATGACTGACTTCAGATTTCCCTGTGTCAATGAATAAATATATTTCATACAAATCCTGCACCACTTTGTTCCAATTATCTTTGCTTTGAATGTTGAACTTTCTTTTAAGCAATTGTTAAATAATGCATTTTTTGGGTATTTACCTGCGTTTGTGGTTGGGAAGTTGGCTGTGGTCATTTTTAGTGTGAAACCGTGTCCTGTTCAAAACGGAAACACCAGAATAGAGGCAGGAAACAGAGAGGTGAACACCCTTCTATCACAACACATTGGCTTCTATAGAGGTCCATTACTTCCATAGCAGCCAATCGCACCACTTCCCTGATGAGCCTAATGTCAGGATATCCTGATGGGCCGTCCGATCAGCATTGATCCTCCAACCACTTTATCTATGCTGTATGCGTAAGCGGCCCTCTGAAGTGTGACTCATCTATTTAGTTTAAACTGATTGCTGTTTGATTGCTTTAGGTCAATCAATAATGGATCTATGTGATCAATGTCATTGAATATCCACATTGCACTTTTCTTAAGCTTGCATTTCATGACCTGGCGTCGAGTTCTTACAACCAAATCCATGCCCATGTTCCATAACGGCAGGGTAAAATGTGCCAGTAACACCTATTGAACCATCATATGTTGTTTGTGGCATTTATCCTAATGCATAAGGAATACATATCTACAGTGCTTTGCACCAAAAAGTGAATCTGATATGACAACGTGAGGTATTCTAAAGGATTTGAACATCCCTAAACAAGGCATACTGTAACACACCAGGGTACTCTGCCTGATACTGAGGTGGCCATGTTACTGCCTGCAGTGAAAGAAAGATACAAGAAAATCCCCTCCATTTTATAGTCTTAACTAGGGTTGCACATTTTGGGGAATATTCAGAGGTGGAAACTTTCCGTGGGAATAAATGGGAATTAATATTAATACCATTTAAATGGAGATGTGTTTTGCATTGGATATATTTACCATATCATATGGAGACAAGTAGACATAATTGCAAATGATGAAATCCTTCCAATAGATACACAATAAATAATGTAGTTATGAATTGAACTTTAATTAAATGAGTTGCGTGATGATTTCACTGAACAACAAAAGGGAATATTGAATGATCCCCAATGATGCATCGCATCTCCCAAAAATGTTTTCAACATGTCTGTAAAATGATAGTCTAGAAACTAAAGCGTCTAAAGCTTTGGTTGTCTTCCTCTCAGGCTTCCATGTCTTCTCCCTGGACCTCCTCAATGTCCACCTCTTGAACATCAGTCTCTGAGGCCTCATCTTCACTGTCACTTTCCAACCTTGCTGAGGATGGCTATTTGTCAGGCTCAAAAAGCCTCAAATTTGACTGGATGGCCATACATTTTTCAACCCTTGTATTGTTCAGCCTCTTGCGTGCTTTGTGTGTGTGTGTGTGTGTGTGTTTCCAAACAAGGACCCGTTGCGCTCTTAGGCGGCTGATATTGGTGGGATTTGGAGGATGATGGAGGCAACAGGGGAAAGAGCCTCAGATCCACAGTACCTTCCACCTGGTGGCTGATGAGATATGTTGGCACGACTGCCATATGTCATCTCCATCCCAAAGCCCTTGCTTGGAAGTGTACTTCGCCAGACTGCCAAGAACTTCATCAAGGCCAAGGTGGCGAGACACTGTCGTGATGACACCATAGGCATCGTTGATCTCTGCACCAGACAGGATGCTTTTGCCAGCATACTTGGGGTCCAACATGTACGCTGCGGCATGTATGGACTTCAGGCAGAAGTCTTCACACTTTTTGATGTATTTCAGAACTGCAGTTTCCTTTGTGGAGATGATGTAGTTAATTATTCCTTGCCCACGAACATTCAACCACCCATCAGAGATGATTGCAATAGTCTGCTTTCTATGATTTGCTTGACCTTCACTTGAACTCTGAACTCTGCATCCAGCAAATGAGCAGATAAAGCATGTCTGGTTGGAGGGGTGTATACTGGGTGAAGAACATTCAGAAATCTCTTCCAATACACATTGCCTGTGAGCATCAGAGGTGAACCAGTTGCATACACAGCTCGAGAAAGACATTCATCAGCATTTCTCTGACTACGTTCCTCCATTGAGTAAAAAAACAACTTCTGATTCCAGGAGGAATATGAGCTGTTGCTATCGATAAGGTGTCTGATTCATCATTTTCACCTCAAATAGAAGTAGAGGGACTTTTGCTTATTGTGAGCGTTGAGGAAACTTTATGCACTTGGCCAGATAATTCTGCATCTTTGTTGCATTCTTCACATATGATTTGGCACAGTATTTGCAAGTGTACACAGCTTTTCCTTCTATATTAGCTGCACTGAAATGTCTCCACACATCAGATAGTGTCCGTGGCATTTTCCTGTAAAGATTTGAAAAATATGAGTAAAAAACAACAAATACAATTCCATGTACAGATAAATAGTTAAGCAGTTAGATTAAAACTTCTTGGCGCACTGTTCCCTTCAGCGGGATCATTTTCATCAACATCCGCTGAATTGCAGAGCACCAAATTCAAATTAAAAATAATTAATTTTCATGAAATCACAAGTGCAATATAGCAAAACACAGTTTCTCTTGTTAATCCACCTTGCTTGTCAGATTTCAAAAAAGCTTTACTGCAAAAGCTATCCAAGCGTTTGTTAGGACATCTCTCTCAGCAGACAAAACATTACAAACAGCTAGCAGCAAAGTAGAATGGTCACGAAAGTCAGAAAAGCAATAAAATTAATCGCTTACCTTTGATCTTCGGATGTTTGCACTCACGAGACTCCCAGTTACGCAATAAATGTTCCTTTTGTTCGATAAAGATTATTTTTATATCCAAAATACCTCCATTTGTTTGGCGCGTTTTGTTCAGAAATCCACAGGCTCGAGTGGTCACGACGGTGCAGACAAATTCCAAATAGTATCCGTAAAGTTCGTAGAAACGTCAAACGTTTTTTATAATCAATCCTCAGGTTGTTTTTACAATAAATAATCGATAATATTTCAACCGGACCGTAGCTTTTTCAATAGGAGAGAGAGAAAAAAATGTCTGCTCCAAGTTATTGCGCATTCAGAATAAAAGCGTGAAACTATGTCTAAAGACTGTTCACACCATGTTTAAGCCATAGAGAAAGGAATCTGGTTGATATCCCTTTAAATGGGGGGAAGGCATGCAATGGAACTGAGGTTTCAGGAAAAACAGCACTTCCTGGTTGGATTTTCCTCTGGTTTTTACCTGCAATATCAGTCCTGTTATACTCAGACAATATTTTGACAGTTTTGGAAACTTTTAGTGTTTTCTATCCTAATCTGACAATTATATGCATTGTCTAGATTCAGGGCCTGAGAAATAGGCAGTTTAGTTTTGGATAATTTTTTCATCCAAACATCAAAATACTACCCCCTACACTCAAGAGGTTAAACAATTCCTTTGTAAGATAAATGCTTTAAAATGAAACATGTATGGAAACAGGTGAATTAACTCAGGTAGCAGGCTCAAGCAAGCTAAAACCCACATGGTAGCAAAAACGAACTAGTAGAAATTGTTTACATGTTAGAAATTATTTAAACACACTGCTTTAGGCTACAATGTACTAGTTAACCAAAAAAATCATGTATGTCACAAGAAATATATTCACCCCACCCAGTGTTGTAATTAAAACATACCAGAAAGCATATAGTCCTTGGCTCAGACAGTGTAGTAGTTTGGGCTCAATAGCATCTTATTAGTGTGCAATATCTTGAGAATCAGCTGTGCATGTGATGGAAGAGTGCACTGTACATGTGATGGAAGAATGTACTGTACATGCAGAGGGTTGCAATTCCATTGAATCGGGGATAGTTTAACCAAAATATTCCACAAGACCTAGAATTGCCATGTGTATCCCACAAAAAAGGTTCACGGTTGTAAGCTAACTTTTTTTTAATGAATTTAAGCAAAATTCCCAAAAGTAACTTCACATGGAAATTTTTCAGAAGAATTTCCTGGAAATTTACCAGAAAGTTTCCGACCCTTTGCAACCCTAGTCTTCACAGAAGACTCCTAACACGGAGATAAGCTCAGAGGACAAGAAATTAACATTTTGGGTCAAAAGAAAAATGGCAGCAATATCTTGAACTGTACTTGGTCTTAATCATAACTAGAGGTTTGTGTGTGTTTTAAATCATGGTTGTCCCAGAAGTTGTTTGTAGATGTCACTGGGTGGCACTCCGGTTAGAATTCAGCCCTTGTTGTCTAGCATTTACAATTCCTGGAGGTTTTAATAATGTCGTGTAACACAATTTTCATTCAGTAACTTGTTTGTTTCCCCCGTAATCCCTCTTCGATAAATTAGATCAGACCTAGCCTGCCCTGCTATCTCCACTCTAGCCTGTTTCTCTCTCTCTCTCTCTCCTCATCTCTCTTCTATTCTCACACTGCCCCTCTGTAACAGACCAGAAGGTGCAGTATCTAGCTACTGTACAATACAGTACCATGGCTATCCCTCTAACAGACCAGACCATGAGTATCTAGCTACAGCACAGTACCATGGCTGAGGGCAATTGGAAATAGAATGGGATTGACTAGAGATCAGATTAGTGGAGGCTGGGAGGGCGATGAGCCTCCTCAGTGTCCGGGGTAGTAGAGCCATGACGGAGCTGCAGTGGTCACAGACCATGTGTAGTACTGTATGTGGATGGATGGAGAAACCCTGTCTGTCACTCACTCCCACACAGGATCTGGGGAGGTGAAGAGGGTCAGTATGCTAATGGGCCTCGCGGGGAGATTTAACATGGGATGAAGTAGTGGAGAGTTCACAACGGTTTGGTTGGTAGTTGGCAGTAGTTAGGTCATGAGGTAGGCAAGGAATGGAATATGCTTTAGACGCATCAACATGTAAAGGCCTGGTCCCCCAGTCCTCTACTCTCCTGGTCCCCAATCCCCTAGTTTTCTGCTCCCCTAGTCTCCCACTGCTATCTTGCCTCTGAAGCTAAGCAGGGTTGGTCCTGGTCGATCCCTGGATGGGAGACTAGATACTGCTGGAAGTGGTGTTGGAGGGCCAGTATGAAGCACACTTTTCTCTTGTCAAAAAATGTATAATCCCAATAACCCATGGCGGTGATTGTGGACATTGCCCTGTGTAGGGTGCCGTCTTTCAGATGGGACGTTAAACGGGTGTCCTGACTCTGTGGTCACTAAAGATCCCATAAAGCTTATTGTAAGAGTAGGGGTGTTAACCCCAGTGTCCTGGCTAAATTCCCAATCTGGCCCTCATACCATCATGGCCACCTATTCATCCCCGGCTTCCTATTTGCTCATTCACCCCCCCCCCCCCCCCCTCCCATGTAACTATAAGAAGGCTTAAGTTATATTAATGGTCCTCTTTTCCTCTGGTCCCCTAGTCCTCTATTCCCCTGGTTCCCTAGTCCTCTATTCCCCTGGTTCCCTAGTCCCCTATTCCCCTGGTACTCTATTCCCCTGGTCCTCTATTCCCCTGGTCCTCTATTCCTCTGGTTCCCTATTCCTCTGGTTCCCTAGTCCTCTATTCCTCTGGTCCCCTATTCCTCTGGTTCCCTAGTCCTCTATTCCTCTGGTCCCCTATTCCTCTGGTCCTCTATTCCCCTTGGCCCCTGGTCCTCTTTTCTGATTCAAACAGCGTCTGCCTGTTCTAGCATTTTTGTGTGTCTGAGTTTTCAGCTAAGCCCCTGCAGACGTTCACTGTGAGAAAAGACTAATTAAAGAAATTCAAAGTAAAAGCCAGCAGGATTAATGTCGTAGGGGATGATGGCTCCTTTAACCCTGTTGTTGCTGACGCTATGGAGGAAAGAGGGAGAGAATGGGAACCAAAGAGAGAAATAACATGAGGTTTTGCTTGAAATCCAGTGTGTGGCAGTCCATTGCTATCTCCACGCTGACATGCTCTCTTCCTCTCCTCCGTTGTGCTGGTTGTCATGGTAACCCCATACCCGTCGACTCACCCGGTGTACCTGTCGTTGTTTCTCAGGGAACGCAGCCGCGACCACCACAAGTCACGCAGCAAGGATGGCAGCCGCTCGGAGAAGTCTGTCACCATCAACGCACCGCCAGCAGAACCGCTGCTGGGAGACTCGTCTGTACTGGGGGAGGAGGTCCAGGTAGGCCAATCCCTGCCCACACAGCCCAGACAGCCCACACAGCCCACACAGCCCAGACAGCCCACACAGCCCAGACAGCCCACACAGCCCACACAGCCCAGACAGCCCACACAGCCCAGACAGGGAACAAACCACATTGCTGGAAACCCTCCAAATATGAACTTGACCTTTTTCTCACATGACAACTCCTTAACTTTTACATTTCTGTATTTCTGTTGTTTTTTCCCCCTGATTTTGAATTAATTGTGCAATGCCTCATTTTGATGGTAATTTAATCATAAAGGCACAGGCACATACAGTATTCACCGGTGGACAGCTCGGCTCACGTGGCTGTTTATCAGTGCTTGTAGTTGGATTTATGGTAAACAACTTCTTTGTAATACAAATGTATAAATCCCCTCATGGGAGCGAGTCTATCTACTGTCCGGGTAAGCCCTGTGCCTTTCTGGTTGAGCGGAGGACTTCACAGGCCTGATTGAGGCTTTCAGATTACACACAGTATGTTTATGTCCCTTTGTGTTGTACAGCAAGCTGATCAATGTGCACATAGTCTCTGGTGTTAAACACTGGGCACTCTGGCTTTAAGGGTTTCAGGCTTTGGCTGATAAAGTACTGCTGAAAGTGGGCTTTGAGTGCTAGGTCTGCCTGGCCCTTGAAGAGATGGAGGGAGGGATATAAAAATAGATGTTAACAGCAAGACAGACAGTTGGACAGATCCAGATGTTATGGCTTATACACAGACTGGAGGACAAGAGATTTTGCCGTTCATGTGCAAATTCTATATTCACTACAGTGGAGTATAGCCCAGAACAACACTGCCACTACCAGCCCTTCTCTCACCATTACAATAACCCTTACTGACCCACTCGACAAACTCCCTTCCTCGGGATGAACAAGACTTGTGCGCACGACACAGTATTTAGTACTGTTCATGTATGTACTCACGTGCGTGTGTGTGTGTGTGTGATATATTAAGCGCCTCAACAGGATTTGCCAGCGAACAGCAGTACTCACTCAGTATATGTGTTCATGTTGTGGCCCACCCTGCCTGCGGTAATGCTGACGGGCGTACTATAGGCATCAGTCAGAATAATACAGGCTCTCTGGGAATCTCCTCAGAGATGGAGAGGAGCTGCTGTGTTAAAAGCTATGCCCTGCCGGTCTCACAGTCCCCACAGTACAGGGCTGCGCTCGTTACCACTCACTAAGGTGGCTAAGGCGGTGTGTGTGTAACGTCTGTGCGGGGGGGAGGAGAGCAAGAAGCAGTAGCCAATGCAACTCGGCTATAGCCAAGACTAGCTGATTTGTAGCAGCCTCCCATATCTATCTTGACTGGAGTAGCCTAGAGAAGCTAGCTAAGCTAGCCAACTATAGCTGGCTAGGCTAATTGAGGCCACATGCTACTCTTTCTCCCCAACCCCATTCAGATAAAACAGCCTACCTGTTGGTAGTTCGTTGTAGCCTACCTTCTCATTTTGCTAGCTTTTAATTCTGTTATTTTAATCCATCTTGCATTGCATTAGTGAAAGGCATAAACAACAAGCTACATATGCGAAGGCTACCAGTCTTTTTGTGGGTCGCGTCATAAAAACTACATTGAAAAGTTTGTTTTTATTAAATGAATAATTTGAAATGTCATGGTATATCGTTGTATGTAGCATTGTCACATCACATGGATATTAACATTTTATTTTTTCAGTGTTAAAATAGGCCGATAATTTTTGCTTGCTAAAATGAATATCCGTCCGGATATTCTAATATTCAAGTAACCGTGCATATCCCTAGTATAGACCGGCTGCACAACTTTTTAACCGTGCATATCCCTAGTATAGACCGGCTGCACAACTTTTTAACCGTGCATATCCCTAGTATAGACCGGCTGCACAACTTTTTAACCGTGCATATCCCTAGTATAGACCGGCTGCACAACTTTTTAACCGTGCATATCCCCAGTATAGACCGGCTGCACAACTTTTTAACCATGCATTGGACTGTCCTTTTGAATTTGGAAGTTTATTTTCTGGAAATATGTATCCAGACATACTCATATGCTTTTCACCTTGTGTAATTGGTTAGTGTGTGTGTCTGGGGGTTGGCTGTAGCGCTGTGTATGTGTGAGTATCTTCTGTGTTTTGACACTGTGTGAGTGTACTGTGTGGTGTCTTTGACACGGTGTGTGAGCCCAGATGCAGGGGCTGTGTTTGTCAGGAGGGTGCCAGCCCTCAGCAAGCTGTGACCTCTCAGTGTAGCTGTGTCCCTCTGTTACTCTGCTATAACCAGCCTTCCAGAAAGAACTGTGTGTGTCAGGGTGCATGTGTGTGTGACTGTGTGTGTTTCGGGTTGTTTGCCGTTGAGCTTGTCATGAAAACTTGTTGTGTGACACAGTAAATACTTTATACGGTATGTTTGTCATTGTGTGTTTGGGTACAGTATTTTGAATTGGCAAATCAGGGCGTTGGTCTCAATATGCTCCATTTTCTCATCATTTGCCTTGACAGTTTTATGAGCTTGCAGCTCTAGGTGATTCTGCAGTGATGTTTGAACAGAGCAGTTTGCTACAATATTGAACGGCTGCCATTGAGGGAACCAGTCCAAAGCTCCAGCCTCTAGGCTATGGTAGTTCGCTGACTCTCAACCCTCTCCAGTCGAGAGAACAGTAGCGGTCCCTATTCGTCTTGACTACTTGCATACACGTATGATACATTATATCAGTGTTGTAACGGTAGACCATAGATGTGGAATGGTGACTTCTGAAGTACTCATCTAGGGTATAAGAGTTGTGCATCTGAGGAATGCACTCTAGGTCCTTTCTGCTCCACCATTATGTGAAGTGGCACCCAGGAGAAACATGATATGTAAGAGCCAAGAAGCATTCTTTGAGAATGAACAGCCCTCCACCTCGCACCTCTCCTGCTGACACAGACAGAGGACTGTTTGAAAAGAGAAAGTGGATCTAACTTTATTTATAGTTCACGGGATGTCAATGAAATCAGAATCCTTAAAACCCAACAATTAGACATGGTACTCGTGTGTGTGTGTGTGTGTGTGTGTGTGTGTGTGTGTGTGACTCATTCCAGGCCTCCACCTCAAAGCTTGTTTGTGTTATGTAGGCTAATTCTGTTTTGTAAAGGCACATTACACAGTGTGCTGCACATGTACTCCCCAGTGCACATGTTCACATCTGTGTGATGATCGTGTACTACCTGACCTCGGCTTTGAAGTGAATGAGAATCCGGCTTAGTGGCAAAAAAAAACAAAGTTTTCGGCTGCCAATTGGTCTTTGTAGTAATTTACTGCAGGCAGAATCCAAAGGGGGACAGGCGTAGTCCCCCCCCCAGAATGGAGGCAGTGCCAACGGGACATCAAACTAAACTCTGTCAGCCTCTGATCCCCCAACCCCATAACATGTGCACCTCTACATCCCCACCCCTGTCTACCCCGCTCTCTCTCTCCAGTTTAACTCTGCCCAATTAAAGCAGTGCCTGTCCTCTGAGATGGTTAGGTAAAGAGGTAACAACAGGACTTCTCAGTGCATTTCTAAGCAGAGTGCAGGTAGGTCTGTGTTGGGGAAGTACGAGGTACAGTAGTAGCGATGTCGGGACCTTGGATGCAGCACGGGGCTTGTTCTCATGTCTTTTTCCACACCCCCCATTGTTCCATGGTGAGTTGAGTCTCTGCTTCTCTACGAGTTGAGGTCTCTTAAACAAAATTATTCCATGTTTCCGTGTGTTTTCTGCTCATGCAAGTTCCTTGCTCTGGAACGGTTTTCTTGGGGTTGAGGCGATTTCTAGGCCGTCTATGCAGGAAACAAGTGGTTGAAGACGTCTAGGGTTGCAAAGGGTCGGAAACTTTCCGGTAAGTTTCCGGAATTTTTCCAGAAATTTTCCATGGGAAGTTAATTTTGGGAATTTTGCTTAAATTCATTAAAAAAGTTAGCTTATAACAGTTAACTTTTTTTTGTGGGATACACATATGGCAATTCTAGGTCTTGTGGCATATTTTGGTTAAACTATCCCCAATTCAAAGCCAACCTCTGCATACAGCTGATTCTCAAGATCTTGCACAGTAATTAGATGCTATTGAGCCCACACTACTACACTGTCTGAGCCAAGGACTACATGCTTTCTGGTAAGTTTTGATTCCAATACTGGGTGGGGTGAATATATTTTATACGACATGCATTATTTTTTGTTAACTAGTAAATAGTAGCCTACAGCAAAGTGTGTTTAAATCATTTCTAACTTGTTAACAATTTCTGCTAGTTCGTTTTGGGGTTTTAGCTTGCTTGAGCCTGTTAACTGAGTGTTAATTCACCTGTTTCCATACATGTTTAATTTTAAAACATTAAACAACGCCTTTGTAAGATAAATAGTTAAGCAGTTAGATTTATCTCTACATGGAATTGCATTTGGGGTTTCTTACTAATTAAAAAAAAATCTTTACAGGAAAATTCCCACGGGCACTATCTCATGTGTGGAGACATTTCACTGCTGCTAATGTAAAAGGAAAGCTGTGTACATTTGCAAATACTGTGCCAAATCATATGTGAAGAATGCAACAAAGATGCAGAATTATCTGGCCAAGTGCATAAAGTTCCCTCAGCGCTCACAACAAGTAACCTCTGACCAAAGTCCCTCCACTTCTATTTGGGGTGAAAATGATGAATTAGACACCTTATGGACAGCAACAGCTCATGGTCCTCCTAGAATCAGACGTTTTTTTTTACTCAATGGAGGAACGTAGTCAGAAATACTGATGAATGTCTTGCTCGAGCTGTGTATGCAACTGGTTCACCTCTGATGCTCACATGCAATGTGTATTGGAAGAGATTTCTAAATGTTCTTCACCCAGTATACACCCCTCCAACCAGACATGCTTTATCTACTCTGGATGCAGAATTCAAGTGAAGGTCAGGCAAATCATAGAGAATGCAGACTGTATTGTGATCATCTCTGATGGGTGGTTGAATGTTCGTGGGCAAGGAATCATTAACTACATCATCTCCACCCCTAAACCAGTATTCTACAAGAGCGTACATGTTGGACCCCAAGTATACTGGCAAAAGCATCCTGTCTGGTGCAGAGATCAACGAGGCCTATGGTGTCATCACGACAGTGTCTCGCCACCTTGGCCTGGATGAGAGCAAGGTTTCTTGGCAGTCTGGCGAAGTACACTTCCAAGCAAGGGCTTTGGGATGGAGATGCAATACGGCAGTTGTGCCAACAAAATCAATCAATGTATTTATAAAGCCCTTTTTACATCAGCCGATGTCACAAAGTGCTGTACAGAAACCCAGCCTAAAACCCCAAACAGCATGCAATGCAGATGTAGAAGCACGGTGGCTAGGAAAAACTCCCTTGAAAGTCAGGAACTTAGGAAGAAACCTAGAGAGGAACCAGTCTCTGAGGGGTGGCCAGTCCTCTTCTGGCTATGCCAGGTGGAGATTATAACAGAACATGGCCAAGATGTTCAAACATTCATAGGTGACCAGCATGGTCAGATAATAATAGTCACTGTGGTTGTAGAGGGTGCAACAGGACAGCACCTCAGGAGTAAATGTCAGTTGGCCTTTCATAGCCGATCATTCAGAGACAGCGGGTGCGGTAGAGAGTGAGTCCAAAACAGTGAGTCTAAAAAAGGTCCGGGACAAGGTAGCACATCCAGTGAACAGGTCAGGGTTCCATCGCCCCAGGCAGAACAGTTGAAAGCATGACCAGGTGGACTGGGGATAGCATGAAGTCAGCAGGCCAGGTAGTCCTGAGGCATGGTCCTAGGGCTCAGGTCCTCAGAGAGAGAGAATTAGAGGGAGCGTACTTGAATTCTCACAGGACACAGGATAAGACAGGAGAAATACTCCAGATATATCTCATCAGCCACCTGGTGGAAGGGACTTTGTGGATCAGAGGCTCTTTCTCTGTTGCCTCCACCATCCTCCAAATCCCACCAACATCAGTTGCCTCAGATCGCAACTGGTCCTTGTTTGGGAACACACACACCAAAGCACACAACAGGCTGACCAACACAAGGGTTGAATAATTGGTGGCCACCTGGGAAATTTAGTCTTTTTGAGCCCGACAAATAGCCATCCTCAGCAAGGTTGGAAAATGACAGTGAAGATGAGGCCTCAGTCTGATGTTCAAGAGGTGGACATTGAGGAGGTCCAGGGAGAAGACATGGAAGCCTGAGAGGAAGACAACCAAAGCTTTAGTTGCTAGTTTATCATTTTCAGACGAAAACATTTTTGGGAGATGTGATGGATCATTGGGGATTATTCAATATTCCCTTTTGTTGTTCAGTGAAATCATCCCATGTGACGAGTCAACTCATTTAATTAAAGTTCAATTCGTAACAATTTTTTTACATTTTATTTCTATTGGAAGGATTTAATCATTTGCAATTATGTCTACTTTAAGGAAAAATGGTTATGTTTCTGTCTCCCTTATGATATGGTATTTAAATCCAATGCAAAAAACATCTACAATTAATTCCCATGGAAATGTTCCACCTCTGAATATTCCCCAAAATGTGCAACCCTAATGACGTCGCTCCTTCACACAGGAAGTGAGTTACCATGTCCACTCCAGTCCTTTTGGAGATCTGCATTTTACTTGAATCTGAAGAGTTTCTATGTTTATTTTAAGGACGTCTCCGTCTTTTAGTAGCAAGGGGTCTTCTAACGTTGGTGTGACTGTGTGGTTGTATTGTCATCCTACATAGAGGCTGCTAAAACCCTGCAATCCAATGTCTATGAACAGTTCATCCGTACAAAGACTGTCATCGTCACTGTGTGTTCATTGGCTGGCCCGGACCGCCCAGATCCCTCGTCAGGCCCTTCGCTGACGAGGGATCAGGGAAGTCGTAACACCATCACTGCAGTGCTCAGTGGCTCAGAAGGAATGGACAGAGTGGTTTTCACTGGAGCAAAGATGAGCAGAGAGAGAATGAGAGAAGTTGCCCCAGGGAAGTGAAGGAATAGAAAAGAGCGTTTAAAGATGTGGGGGGGGGGGGTATAATGGGGTGGCAGGCAGGAGCCCTCTGAGCCTAACTGGTTTATTATTTTGTTTGCTCTCTCTCTCTCTGGGGGGCACGGCTGTTTGTTTAATGGACCCCCTCTTCATCCTCCACTGGCCCTTTCACCCCCCCCCCCCCCCCATCTCACTGCTATTAGGACATCCCATGTGATGTCTCTCTGTCTCTGTGTGTGTGTGTGTGTTGGTTTTCAAAGCCTGTACATTAAACCCAGAGACACACAGCCCATACAGTACAATCTCTCTCGGAGAGTGATGGAGATCTAGTGGTGAGGCTGCAGCAGTGTAGGTTGTCTCCGAGTGGAGAGATGCACTAGCTGGATCTCTATGGCCAAGCTTCTCCCTGTCCTGGCCGGGCGACGCTGTTACACGTTAAAGTTTGCTGTGTCGACATGAGCTCTCCGCTTTGATGGAGACTGTGGAGGTGGTGATGGTGGTGGAGACCTCCAAGGAAGAGGAAGACTCCAACTCTCCACCTGGGGACACTCCTGCTCTCAGCCCTGGGCCATGCACAGAGTCAGGCCAGGTAAGACACAGTAACCACGGACTGTGTGTTGGATGGCCAAGGGCTGTAACATTTCCTTCTATATAAGTGGATATTTGAGGTCTGGATCCAAGGAGTTGACATGCATGCAACTGGCAAGCCATTCGTGTTCAAGTAGTGTGCATTTGTTAAATACAGAGAGAGACAGTGTTTTTGGTGTTGCTGTTGTTGTCTGCGAGACCACTGTTTTAGAAGTGATTTAAAAATGGCCGTCTTTTTGGAGGGAGAAATCTGCTCTGTGATGACGGCGGTGATGACAAAGCTGGAATCTTATGGTCATTTTACATGCATTTCAAAATGAGCTGCATCTCACGATGTGATAGGAGGGTTAGAGGACAAGTGTTTAAATAGAAGTCATCATTTTACCTGAAGAACTCCTATTTATCTCTACTAACTCTTTCTGGCAGTCTGAACTCCCACCTTGTTCCTGACTGTTCCACTTATTTCCTCCATGTTCGTGTAGAACATTGCTACTGCCCACCTTCTCTGTCTTGACATGTAATCGGCAGCTTTGTTTGCTTTGCATTGCTTGTCAACTGTGGTTGGGGCTGAATGTTAACAGCTTCTAGGAATGTCCCCTGTACGTTGCTATATTTACAGAACCCCACACCGCTCATTTCCCGGGAGTCTGTTGAGTGCTTGTGCTCCGTCTCTGAGCAAAGGGCCCTGTTTGATCTACCCCACAGACCACGCAGCGCACAGCCCTTTTTATGGACATGTGATTTAACATTCAAATCAAATGTATTTATATAGCCCTTCGTACATCAGCTGATATCTCAAAGTGCTGTACAGAAACCCAGCCTAAAACCCCAAACAGCAAGCAATGCAGGTGTAGAAGCACAGTGGCTAGGAAAAACTCCCTAGAAAGGCCAAAACCTAGGAAGAAACCTAGAGGAACCAGGCTATGTGGGGTGGCCAGTCCTCTTCTAGCTGTGCCGGGTGGAGATTATAACAGAACATGGCCAAGATGTTCAAATGTTCATAAATGACCAGCATGGTCCAATAATAATAATAATAATAATAATAATAATAATATTAACCAAAAAGTATTCTGCATTTATACCCAACCCCTCTGAATCAGAGAGGCTGCCTTAACCGACGTCCAGGTCATCGGCGCCCGGGGAGCAGGTGGTGTTAGGGGGTTAACTGCCTTGCTCAAGGGTAAAACGGCAGATTTATTTCACCTTGCCCGGCTCAGGGATTCTAACCAGCGACCTTTCGGTTATTGGCCCAACACTCTTAACTGCTAGGCTGCCTAGTGTGTGTATAGATTGGGTAGATGTCTTATTGCCCAGTTTCTCAGCACTCAGAATGTTAGTTTTTAGGCACCTCTGTCTTTCTGTCTTTGTCTCTGTTTGTCGCTCCCTCAGTCTGTTCAGATTTCACAGGAGTGCTCATTGCCATTGGGATGTCAGTGTCGCTCACTCCCCTATATCCAGTGTACTCTCTTTACCGTCTCCCCTCTCCTCTCCCCTCTCTTTCTGAATGTGTATCAGCGTGTTTCAATGGCTATTCAGCTGACTTTTCACTGTATAACCCCTCCCCCACCACCATAGAGGTGTTGGTGAATCACCGCAGGTTTCTGATTAGGGGGGATGTTGTGGATAGGCCTGACAGGTGTGTGTGTGTGTGTGTGTGTGGGGGATGTAATACTCTACAATCCCTCTCCCTTCTCTCTCATTCCCCTTTTCTCCTGTCTCCCTTCGGCTCTCCTCTCTCGCTATTTTGTCAATCATTCTATTCTTAAAGCCATCTCTCTCTCTCGCTCTCTCGCTCTCTCGCTCTCTCGCTCTCTCGCTCTCTCGCTCTCTCGCTCTCTCGCTCTCTCGCTCTCTCGCTCTCTCTCGCGCGCTCTCTCGCGCGCTCCCTCGCGCGCTCTCTCGCGCGCTCTCTCTCTCTGTGTGTGTTTTGAAGTATCCATTGTTTCAAACACTCACCATGGAGTGGCAAAGGACCTCTTCAACACCCTTTAGTGTTAATGAGGGCTCTCTTATACACACACACTCTCGCTCTCACACAGTTGAGAGCTGCATCAATTCCCTTGCCTCTCCTCCTCTACCCCTTTCCCCACTAATTACTGTGGCAGGTTTGGGTTTGTAGGTCAGGTAATAACCCTGGTGTGTTCTCTGTGGACACACAGCTCTTCCTGGTTCAGTGGGGAGGTGGAGACTTGGCTATGGGCTGTGGTGGTAGAGTCAAGGTGCTGATGCTCAACACCACCCGGAAACTACACAATGGGGTCAGCTGACTCCTATATCAAAATCACAGCAGGGAACTGTTGAAATGGCACTGAAATATGTTCCAGTGTTGAATGGTGCAATTCAAGCCAGCCATGTGACCTGAACATTCAATCAGATGTGGATGTTTGTTTTCCACCTAAATGCAAATGTACAGTTACATAACAACCACCTTTGTCTTGACCCTGTGACCTCCTCGTCCCAAAGGTCATACAGCAGCTCTACACTGATTTACAGCCTACCCATTGGTCCATTATAAGGATTATTCTCTGGAGGCCAGACTCACTGGACTAATGGGTATTTACGACTGTCAGGTTGTGTTATCGGTCAGGATTGTATCAGGAATGTTATCTGTTAGGTGGGTCAGTTTTACTGTTTCAGATAAGAACCTGGACATTTGACTGTCGTCAACCCATCCCTTGGCCTGCTTGAATTGCCAGAAAGTCATGATATAAGAGGTTTTATTACTAAATGGATGGAATTCAGCCTGTAGGAATGGAGGAGCGACAGAGGTGTAGTTTCTATGGCGTACACATCACCAAAGACACAACCTATTCCCCCTCAGGAGACTGAAAAGATTTGGCATGGGTCCTCAGATCCTCAAAAGGTTCTACAGCTGCACCATCGAGAGCATCCTGACTGGTTGCATCACTGCCTGGTATGGCAACTGCTCAGCCTCCGACTGCAAGGCACTACAGAGGGTAGTGTGTACAGCCCAGTGCATCGCTGGTGCCAAGCTTCCTGCCATCCAGGACCTCTATACCAGTTGGCGTCAGAGGAAGGCCCTAAAAATGGTCAGACTCCATCCACCCATGTCATAGACTGTTCTCTCTACTACCACACGGCAAGCGGTACCGGAGCGCCAAGTCTAGGTCCAAGAGGCTTCTAAACAGCTTCTACCCCAAGCCATAAGACTCCTATATACAGGTACCCCCTGTATATAGCCTCCACATTGACTCTGTACCGGTACCCCCTGTATATAGCCTCCACATTGACTCTGTACCAGTATCCCCTGTATATAGCCTCCACATTGACTCTGTACCGGTACCCCCTGTATATAGCCTCCACATTGACTCTGTACCGGTACCCCCTGTATATAGCCTCCACATTGACTCTGTACCAGTATCCCCTGTATATAGCCTCCACATTGACTCTGTACCGGTACCCCCTGTATATAGCCTCCACATTGACTCTGTACCGGTACCCCCTGTATATAGCCTCCACATTGACTCTGTCCCGGTACCCCCTGTATATAGCCTCCACACGGACTCTGTACCAGTATCCCCTGTATATAGCCTCCACACGGACTCTGTACCGGTACCCCCTCTATATAGCCTCCACACGGACTCTGTACCGGTACCCCCTGTATATAGCCTCCACACGGACTCTGTACCGGTACCCCCTGTATATAGCCTCCACACGGACTCTGTACCGGTACCCCCTGTATATAGCCTCCATATTGACTCTGTCCCGGTACCCCCTGTATATAGCCTCCACATTGACTCTGTACCAGTATCCCCTGTATATAGCCTCCACATTGCCACTGTACCAGTATCCCCTGTATATAGTCATGCTATTGTTATTTTACTGCTGCTCTTAATTATTTGTTACTTTTATTTCTTCTTTTTGTAGATATTTTTCTTAACTGCGTTGTTGGTTAAGGGCTTGTAAGTAATCATTTCACGAAGGTCTTCACCTGTTGTATTCTGCGCATGTGACAAATACAATTAGATTTTAAATGTCTCACTTGGTGCTCTCTGACTTCATTCAGTTTTGAAGCTGAACACAATGTAATAACCATGGTGGGTTGTCTGTAAGGGGCTTGGGATAGGGACATCAAATACACTTCTAATGTATTGAACCCACAACAGCAACACAATGTAATAACCATGGTGGGTTGTCTGTAAGGGGCTTGGGATAGGGACATCAAATACACTTCTAACGTATTGAACCCACAACAGCAACACAATGTAATAACCATGGTGGGTTGTCTGTAAGGGGCTTGGGATAGGGACATCAAATACACTTCTAATGTATTGAACCCACAACAGCAACACAATGTAATAACCATGGTGGGTTGTCTGTAAGGGGCTTGGGATAGGGACATCAAATACACTTCTAACGTATTGAACCCACAACAGCAACACAATGTAATAACCATGGTGGGTTGTCTGTAAGGGGCTTGGGATAGGGACATCAAATACACTTCTAATGTATTGAACCCACAACAGCAACATTGAACTAAATGTAGTTTGTCTCTGGACACTGCAGTAGGAGCTGGCCTGATGCTGCATCTTTCCGACTGGGGATAGAGTGTCTCTGTAAAGCTTGGCCTTCTAGTGTTCTGCCTCCTTCTGCCCATCCTGTGCTGTTTTAACTCCTAGGGCCATGGGACAGAGAGAACCCACACACACACACACACACACTGTGCAGTCCCCTATCTCAGATGGATGGTAAATGCATCCTGTATGAATTCCCTTTTTCTCCCCTCTGTGCTATTTTTAGCTGCCTGCTGATTTAAATTGGAGTCTGCTGAGGAAATCAAATCAGGCTCCATCTGTTGTCGTTGGGGAACTAGGGAAAGAGCAGCAAGATGGATAGATAGTCTCTGGTCTTGTCTGTCCAGTCTCCCTGTTGGTTTGTATTGGGTAGCCCTCTCTGTCAGCTCAGTTAGCAGTCTACACTGTGGGCCTGTGTTGGTACAGTGTTATAAAGGCTCTTATCTGTGTTGTTTTAGTAGCTCTCGCCAGTCACAAATGACCTTTATTATCTGTGGTTGCCAGAAAACACAGACGTCAGCGCCTCGCCTCGCGTACCCCAGGCAGTCAGTCCATTCTGTTTTCTTTTTCCATTTCCCATCTTTCTTTCTCTTGTTCTCTAGCTCTTTGTTTGCTCGTCCTCCCCTCCCTGGTTGACTTTTGAACGGAAATGAGCACAGCTTTAAGCTGTCTATAGAAATGAGCCTAGAGTAGACAATTCCAGCCTGACTTGCCAGATTTATAACTTTTCCTGTCTCTAATAAATATGACTCTAGTAGTAACATGCTCATATGCTACAGTATTTAACACGCACTCTTCTCTCTCTCCCCCCCCCCCCTCCTCCCAGGATGACAACTGGGGCGAGACCACCACGGCCGTCACGGGGACTTCGGAACACAGCCTGTCCCAGGAGGACATTGTCCGCATCACCAAGGACCTGGAGGACAGCGTGGGCCTGGACTGCCGGCGCTACTTTAGCCTGACCCTGGCTGTGGTTCTGGGCCTGCTGGTCTTCCTCACTCCCCTGGCCTTCCTGGCTCTCCCCCACCTCCTCTGGCCTGACAAGCTCCTGGTGTGCGGCACGGCCTGCGAGGGCCTCTTTATTTCCGTGGCGTTTAAGCTGTTGATACTGCTGTTGGCCATGTGGGCGCTGTTCTTCCGGGCTCCGCGCGCCGGCCTGCCCCGGGTGTTTGTGTTCAGAGCGCTGCTGGCCGTGCTGGTGCTGCTGTTCGTCGTGTCCTACTGGCTGTTCTATGGCGTAAGGATACTGGACTCCCAGGTACAGCAGAGCGAGAGAGAGACTCACACTCACAGTGTTTGTAATGCGTCTAATTACTGGCCACCACATCTGCCTCTTCAAGTATTCAGTTTGTTTGGCATTGCTTTCATCTGTGTAAATCTCTTGTCATGAATGTGTGTGTACCACAGGAGGTTGGTGGCACCTTATTTGGGGAGGATGGGCTCGTAGTAATGATTGGAGCGGAATCAGTGGAATGTTATGTAACATATGGTTTCTATGTGTCTGCTATTCCATTCGCTCTGTTCCAGCCATTATTATGAGCCGTCCTCCCCTCTGCAGCCTCCACTGGTGTGTTCCTACAGTTGTGGCCAAAAGTTTTGAGAATGACACACACTAATTTTCACAAAGTTTGCTGCCTCAGTGTGTTTAGATATTTTTTGTCAGATGTTACTATGGAATACTGAAGTGTAATTACAAGCATTTGATAAGTGTCAAAGGCTTTTATTGACAATTAGTTGATGCAAATAGTCAATATTTGCAGTGTTGACCCTTCTTTTTCAAGACCTCTGCAATCCACCCTGGCATGCTGTCAATTAACTTCTGGGCCACACTGATGGCAGCCCATTCTTGCATAATCGATGCTTGAAGTTTCCCTGAGCCACTTAGTTATCACTTTTCCCTTATGGCAAGGTGCTCCATCATGTTGGAAAAGGCATTGTTCATCACCAAACTGTTCCTGGATGGTTGGGAGAAGTTGATCTCTGAGGATGTGTTCTTAGACAAAATTGTGAGTGAGCTCACTTCCTTGGCTGAGAAGCAACCCCACACATGAATGGTCTCAGGATGCTTTACTGTTGGCATGACACAGGACTGATGGTAGCACTCACCTAGTCTTCTCCGGACAAGCTTTTTTCCGGATGCACCAAACAATCGGAAAGGGGATTCATCAGAGAAAATGACTTTACCCCAGGCCGGCAGGCCAATCCCTGTACCTTTTGCAGAATATCAGTCTGTCCCTGATGTTTTTCCTGGAGAGAAGTGGCTTCTTTGCTGCCCTTCTTGACACCAGGCCATCCTCAAAGTCTTCGCCTCACTGTGCGTGCAGATGCACTCACACCTGCCTGCTGCCATTCATGAGCAAGCTCTGTACTGGTGGTGCCCCGATCCCGCAGCTGAATCAACTTTAGGAGGCGGTCCTGGAGCTTGCTGGACTTTCTTGGGTGCCCTGAAACCTTTTTCACAATTGAACTGCTCTCCTTGAAGTTCTTGATGATCCGATAATGGTTGATTTAGGTGCAATCTTACTGGCAGCAATATCCTTGCCTGTGAAGCCCTTTTTGTGCAAAGCAATGATGACGGCACGTGGTTCCTTGCAGGTAACCATATTTGACAGAGGAAGAACAATGATTTCAAGCACCACCCTCCTTTTGAAGCTTCCAGTCTGTTATTCTAACTCAATCAGCATGACAGAGTGATCTCCAGCCTTGTCCTCGTCAACACTCACACCTGTGTAAACGAGAGAATCACTGACATGTCAGCTGGTCCTTTTGTGGCAGGGCTGAAATGCAGTGGAAATGTTTTGGGGGGATTCAGTTCATTTGCATGCCAAGGAGGGACTTTGTTATGAAGAGTGATCAGATGAATTGCATTCTGGAGTATATGCAAATTGCCATCATACAAACTGAG
Organism: Oncorhynchus mykiss; assembly: GCF_013265735.2. Classification (NCBI taxonomy): domain Eukaryota; kingdom Metazoa; phylum Chordata; class Actinopteri; order Salmoniformes; family Salmonidae; genus Oncorhynchus; species Oncorhynchus mykiss. The sequence goes on from NC_048571.1 coordinate 17,144,640, forward strand.
GCAGCAGACTTTGTGAAAATGTAATATTTGTGTCATTCTCAAAACCTTTGGCCACGACTGTATGTAGTGTATTGACACTAACAGTTGCTGGGTTGTCTTGTTGTTCCCAGGATGAGAACTACCAGGGCATCGTGCAGTACGCTGTATCTCTAGTGGACGCTCTGCTCTTCATCCACTACCTGGCCATCGTTCTGCTGGAGCTCAGGCAGCTGCAGCCCGCCTTCTCTGTCTGCGTCACGCGCTCCACCGACGGAGAGACACGCCACTACAACCTGGGCCAGCTCAGGTGAGATGCGGAGCGAGAGGGGGCAGGGGAAGGGAGACTGATGGGGGGGAACGGAGAGGGGGAGGATGCGAGAGGAGATAATTCCTTGAAAGTAAGACGGGACAACTCATTGGGTAGAGCAGGCTGAGAAGGAGAGAGCAGAGAAAAGAAAGTAAGAGGTGTGTGTGTGTGTGTGTGTGTGAGATGAGTAATAGAAGTAATAAGCCAGAGAGAACAGCTCAGACTAGAAGAACCTGATCTGTAATGACTGTCCTTTTGATGTGCCGTCTGACTGTACCAGGAAGAGGTTTTACCTCATGACGAGTTGCTGAAAGATGTAGTAAGACTGTCAAAATCCTCTCTCGCTCTCGCATATCCCCTTTTGTGAGGGCCTCAAACACAACATATGTTGGTATTATGCTGGGGCCCTCTGTTTCACCTTTGTCTACCTCAGTACAGTGGCAGATGATGGACATGTAAAGTGCTTTAGCCTCTGCTTCACTAGTGTTGTTAGAGGCTGCCCTGGGGCTATTGTCGCTCATAAAGCGCCTTGCTATTTTCCTCAGCTGGCCAACGCAGCATCACTCTCTCTGTTGTCTGTATGCACTTGTAAACAAACAGCTAATTAGTGCTCCCTACAGGCTACACTGAGCATCTGGTCAGAGAAGATTCATACCAAACACACTCATAATACACACACACAGATTCTCAGGTTCCGGTGGAGACTGGGTGTTTCTCCAGCCATTTTCCCATGCCTGTCCTCCTCCATTCCCAGGCAACTGGTGAGGACATTCCTCTGTGTCTGGCAGGCAGGCAGGCTGTCTGGCAAGTGTCTGATGGGATATCAGAACAATGAACCTGTCCAGGAGGCCTGTTCTTCTGTCTGACTCTGACCTGGCTGTTCTTTGATGCCAATCTCAGGGCAGAAGAAGCCTGAGGAAATGCTCAAGATCCTAACACCAACATTACCAGAGATTCACCTCTGCAAGAATCTTGCTATTCTCCTCATTAATTGTCCCCCATCTCCAGTGTGGTCTACCATAAGAAGTCGCTACTTATGGTAGACAAGAGCCACAGGCAACCGGCACAGTCAGGCTCATATCTAGGCCAGTGTTTGGGATTTATTGGTTCGTCTCCTCTCTCTACTGTAGTTTAATAATTGATCAAAGTACCGAGCACCGGAGAGCCTGACTGCTCAAAGTGCTGCCTTCATCACAATGGGTGTATATAGTGTAGTTAACTTTAGGAAGTTGGTTTAGTGGTTTGTACTTGTTTTGTGCTAATGCACAACTGCGTGTGTCTGACGAAACGTCTTCATACAGTATGTATAAATGAATCATAGCTTTAAGTGGATTTAAAACTTGACAAAGTTGTTTTAGTGTGCCTTTTGTTTTGGCGATGTCAGAGTGTGTCTGTCTGTGTGCCATACCAGCGGTGTGTCTGTCTGTGTGCCATACCAGCGGTGTGTCTGTCTGTGTGCCATACCAGCGGTCTGTCTGTCTGTCTGTCTGTGTGCCATGCCAGCGGTGTGTCTCTGTCTGTGTAACATACCAGCGGTCTGTCTGTCTGTGTGCCATGCCAGCGGTCTGTCTCTGTCTGTCTGTGTGCCATGCCAGCGGTGTGTCTCTGTCTGTCTGTGTGCCATGCCAGCGGTGTGTCTCTGTCTGTCTGTGTAACATACCAGCGGTGTGTCTGTCTGTGTACCATACCAGCGGTCTGTCTGTCTGTGTGTCTCTGTCTGTCTGTGTAACATACCAGCGGTCTGTCTGTCTGTGTACCATAGCAGCGGTCTGTCTGTCTGTGTGTCTCTGTCTGTCTGTGTACCATACCAGCGGTCTGTCTGTCTGTGTGTGTCTCTGTCTGTCTGTGTAACATACCAGCGGTCTGTCTGTGTAACATACCAGCGGTCTGTCTGTCTGTGTAACATACCAGCGGTCTGTCTGTCTGTGTACCATAGCAGCAATATGTTTATACATCCATGTATTTGACATCGTAGTTGTGGGTTTGTGAACCCACCTAACTCCTCCATATGTTCACATCCACTGACACCCTTCGTCCTGCCGTGGTCGTTTTCTCTGTATCAGTCATATGGGATATCCAGCACCACTCTGAGATGAATCCCAGGATTTAATCCCTCTATAGGGGACACACAGCTGCTGCTAGTCTACACAATACTCCCTGCAGTGGTAAAGCTTATATATATATATATATATATATATATATATATATATATATATATATATATATATATATATATATATATATATATATATATATATATATATATATATATATATATATATATATATATATACTGCTCAAAAAAATAAAGGGAACACTTAAACAACACAATGTAACTCCTAGTCAATCACACTTCTGTGAAATCAAACTGTCCACTTAGGAAGCAATACTGATTGACAATAAATGTCACATGCTGTTGTGCAAATGAAATAGACAACAGGTGGGAATTCTAGGCAATTAGCAAAACACCCCCAATAAAGGAGTGGTTCTGCAGGTGGTGACCACAGACCACTTCTCAGTTCCTATGCTTCCTGGCTAATGTTTTGGTCACTTTTGAATGCTGGCGGTGCTTTCACTCTAGTGGTAGCATGAGACGGAGTCTACAACCCACACAAGTGGCTCAGGTAGTGCAGCTCATCCAGGATGGCACATCAATGCGAGCTGTGGCAAGAAGGTTTGCTGTGTCCGTCAGCGTAGTGTCCAGAGCATGGAGGCGCTACCAGGAGACATGCCAGTACATCAGGAGACGTGGAGGAGGCCGTAGGAGGGCAACAACCCAGCAGCAGGACCGCTACCTCCGCCTTTGTGCAAGGAAGGCCACTGCCAGAGCCCTGAAAAATGACCTCCAGCAGGCCACAAACGTGCATGTGTCTGCTCAAACGGTCAGAAACAGACTCCATGCGGGTGGTATGAGGGCCCGACGTCCACAGGTGGGGGTTGTGTTTACAGCCCAACACCGTGCAGGACGTTTGGCATTTGCCAGAGAACACCAAGATTGGCAAATTCGCCCCTGCGCTCTTCACAGATGAAAGCAGGTTCACACTGAGCACATGTGACAGACATGACAGAGTCTGGAGACGCCGTGGAGAACGTTCTGCTGCCTGCAACATCCTCCAGCATGACCGGTTTGGCGGTGGGGAAGTCATGGTGTGGGATGGCATTTCTTTGGGGGGCCGCACAGCCTCAGTTCCTGCAAGAGGAAGGCATTGATGCTATGGACTGGCCCGCCCGTTCCCCAGACCTGAATCCAATAGAGCACATCTGGGACATCATGTCTCGCTCCATCCACCAACGCCACGTTGCACCACAGACTGTCCAGGAGTTGGCGGACGCTTTAGTCCAGGTCTGGGAGGAGATCCCTCAGGAGACCATCCGCCACCTCATCAGGAGCAAGCCCAGGCGTTGTAGGGAGGTCATACGGGCACGTGGAGGCCACACACACTACTTAGCCTCATTTTGACTTGTTTTAAGGACATTACATCAAAGTTGGATCAGCCTGTAGTGTGGTTTTCCACTTTAATTTTGAGTGTTACTCCAAATCCAGACCTCCATGTGCTGATAAATTTGATTTCCATTGATAATTTTTGTGTGATTTTGTTGTCAGCACATTCAACTATGTAAAGAAAAAAGTATTTAATAAGAATATTTCATTCATTCAGATCTAGGATGTATTTTAGTGTTTCCTTTATTTATTTGAGCAGTGTATAATAGTGCCTTCAGAAAGTGTTCCCATGCCTTTACTTTTCCCACCTTTTTTTGTTACAATTGGGATTTAATTGTCTTATTTCATTTTTTAATCTTTACAAAATACAAAGTGTCAAAGTGGAAGAAAAATTATATATATATATATTTTTTAAGATGAATTAACAATAAAACCCTGTCTTGATTACATAGATATTCACCCCCTGAGCCAATACCTTTTGGCAGCGATTATAGCTGTGAGTCTTTCTGGGTAAGTCTCTAAGAGCTTTCCACACCTGGATTGTACAATGTTTACCCATTTTTATTATTTTTGAAATTCTTCAAGCTCTGTCAAGTTGGTTAATGATCATTACTAAACAGCCATTTTCAAGTCTCGCCATAGTTTTTCAAGTAGATTTAAGTCAAAACTGTAACAAAGCCACTCAGGAACATTCAATGCAACTCAAGTGTATATTTGGCCTTGAGATTTAGGTTATTGTCCTGCTGAAAGGTGAATTTGTCTCCCAGTGTCTGTTGGAAAGCAAACTGAACCAGGTTTTCCTCTAGGATTTTGTCTGTGTTTAGCTCTATTCCATTTATTTTTAACCAGAAAAACCCTCCCTAGTCCTTGCTGATGACAAGCATATCCATAACATGATGCAGCCATCACCATGCTTGAAAATATGAAGTGGTAATCAGTGAGTGATGTTTTCAGTTGGATTTTCCCCAAACAAAACGCTTTGTATTCAGGACAAAATTACTTTAGTGCCTTATTGGAAACCGGATGCATGTTTGGGAATATTTTTTATTCTGTACAGACTTCCTTCTTTTCACTCTGTCATTTAGATTAGTATTGTGGAGTAACTACAATGTTGTTGATCCATCCTCAGTTTTCTCCTATCACAGCCATTAAACTCTGTAACTGTTTTAAAATCACTATTGGCCTCATGGTGAAATCCCTGAGCAGTTTCCTTCCTCTACGGCAACTGAGTTAGGATGGACGCCTGTATCATTGCGTTGACAGGGTGTATTGACACACCATCCAAAGTGTAATTTAATAACTTCACCATGCTCAAAGATATGTTTTTGTATTGTAGGTACCTTACAGATAATTGTATGCGTGGTACAGATATGGAGTAATCATAAAAGATATGGAATAATCATAAAAAAATCTAATTTTGTAAACATTCAGAAAAACAATTCCAATTTGACATTGTGGGGTATTATGTGTAGATCAATGGCACACAATCTAAATAGTATCCATTTTAAATTCAGGCTGTGACACAACAAAGTGGAAAAAGTCAAGGCTTCTGCATACTTTCTGAGGGCACTGTATGTATGTATGTATGTATGTATGTATGTATGTATGTATGTATGTATGTATGTATGTGCGAGCAAAGATTATGATTTGTTTAGTTTTTGGACTGTTAGGTTTGAATTTGTAAATTCACTCTTTAAAGCAGAAGTTTATTGAACAGTGGTTGTGCAACAGACACGTACGTACGTACTGCACTGGAATGAGGGAGAGGGAGGGAGAGGATATGTCCATAATGTCCTGTCACTTAGCCTGACATTTCCCCTGCGTCAGCACTGGGTGTGTAAAGTTGCATACCTCTCTCACCCCCCCCAATGTCACTGCTGTTTCTATCTCCCCTCTCTCTCTCCTGCTCACTCTTACATGTGGAACGGTACACAGCAGTAAACCTTTCTCATGGTGTAGTATCAATAGGGGAATAAAGAGGAAGGGTTAGAAGAGAGGACTGTGTCTGTCTACAGAGGGGGACAGCAACCTCAGTGTGCTGCCTGGCTGCCCCAGGGGGAAATAGGAAGCACATGCTTCCAGGCCAACACGTGGTACTTCCTCCCTGACTCGGTCTGCAACAGTAACGTTAGCGCCCTCGCTCGTCTTAACAAATTACATGAGTCCCTGGTAGAGGAAGGGAGGGGAAAGGGGAGAGGGAGGAGAAAGGAGGGGCATGGAGGAAGATGTAAAAGGAGAGAGCCCTTTGAATTCAATAGAATTGAAAGAGCGACAGGATTCAGTGTCAAATAGGAGGGCAGGGGAGGAGAGAGGGAGGGGAGACTCCCCTATTCCTGACATATGGGCCGTTTTTTCTGGAGCAAGGGAACTGTAGACTAGTCAGTTGAGCCGTGAGGAATGACCCTGTGCTTCTGTAGGCCTGTGAAAAGCTGCTTGCATCTGCTGCTGCTCTGTTAGTGGGCCCAACGCAGTT